>NW_015505636.1:1315938-1340209 GCF_001515645.1 Sinocyclocheilus grahami
ATGATTTTAGCAAATGGCTGCAATATAACAAAGAGTGAAAAATTTAAGGGGGTCTGAATACTTTCCGTACACACTGTATATATATATATATATATATATATATATATATATATATATATATATATATATATCAGTGGCGTGCGGTGTGTTTTAAAATGAGACAGTATATATAAATATATATTTGTATATAAATATTACATAAAAAAGATAAGTATAATTCTGTTTTGTATATTATTAATATTATTTTTTATTTTATTTAATATTTTTTAATGCTAATTATACATTTCACAGTGTTTTTATGCATTTTTATATTTATTCCAAAATAATAACTAAAGGCAGTAACATTTTGAACAATATTCTGGAAACAGTTTACAATAAGGTTTCATTAGTTAACTACTTTAGTTAACATGAACTAAGAATAAACAATAGCCTACTTCTACAGCATTTATTAGTCTTAGTTAATATTAATTGCAACACTTACTAATGCATTATTAAAATCAAAAGTTGTGTTTGTTAACAGTAGTTTATGCACTGTGAACTAACAACTGTATTTGTATTAACTAATGTAAACAAAGATGAATAAATACTGTAATAAATGTTCATTGTTTGTTCATGTTAGTTAACTCATTAACACCTTATTGTAAAATGTTACCAATATTTTTTATTTGTGAACTGATGTTCAGCTGTTCTTTTTAATAGTCAACTTATTTCGGGTCATCGTCATAAAAGCTCTGTAAACACTGCCACAGACACGAAGATATATCTTTCATTTAATCACGCTGAATATATATAAAATGGTATAGCAACCCACCAGTTGAGAAACACCGTTATAATGCTCCTAGGCACAGCCTTATTCGATATTGGTTTCCGTGTGATAATCTCGTATGACGGGAAGTTACCTACTCCCATTTAAAATAAAAATCCACTAAAACTGTGTTTTCGTGTCCTGGTGTGCACGAATGGCTTATCAGTTAGCACCTGTGCCCTGGAGACAGGCAGCCGGAGGCTTTGAGGAGATGTTGGAGGGAAGGAGAGAGGGAAGACGAGGGGTGAGCCGACCTGATTGTCTCCGTGCCTCAGGGGCCCTGTTGGCGAGAGGCAGATGCCACCATGCTCTGACACAACCATTGGCCTTGTCACTCTTCCAGCACCATTAGAGACACAAACGCAGCAGTATGTACTCTCATTTGAGGCCAGACCAAACGCATTTTGTATCAAATAAGTGAGCTACATGCTTCATCATTGTGTGAGAGTTTCGTATGTGTGTTATAGAGCTGTATTGGAGTGTGTGACTGGGAATGTGAGTTGCCAAGTGCAGTTAAGATCAATTAAATAACATTACTTAATTCCCAGTTTTAGCAGCATCTTGGGGTCCATACTTGCATTTGATTAGCTGTATGTATATTACATTTCCCATTGTGCCAGTGGAAAACTCGCATGCTTACAGCAGACTCGAGCCAGGAAACACCTCTGCTCCTTTGTGCTCTGAAGTGTCTGTTGCTAGGCAACATTGACTTTCATCATGAAGACTCATAGTTCAGCAGAATAATGTCTCAATTACTGTTTTGATGACAGTCATTGCAACGGTATAGCAACCAATTTATTAGTTCATAGCAAAAATGAGCGCTAAGGTCTGAAGACTTAACACGTAACCCTTTCTTATCTGAAGTTAACTAGCTCCTGAAACTTTGAAAGCATTCAGTCACGTTTAAATTAATATATGCATAGGCCAGATTGAAAGATTATTTATTTATTACTTTATTACAAGTGAAATTATTTGTGTCTGCTAAACGATGTACAGAACAGAATTTATTTGTTTGTTTGCTTGTTTGCTTTTGGACACAGTAATTATAAACCTAATCATTACATTTATTTATTTTTAATAAAATTAAGTAATGTTTATAGACCTTTTAGTAGCAAAACTATTTATTTATCTATTGGACACAATAAATTAATAGCTTAATTACATTTAATTATTTTATTAATAAAATTACTTCTGTTTTTTAATAGAGATTTTAGTAGCAAAATCATTATTAATATTAATAATAATTTATTTGGTTTGAGCACAGATAAATAGCCTAATCCTCACATTTTATTAATAAAAATAACTTCTTAGTTTTGCTGCTAAAATCTATAGAAAAAATGTATAATAATAATAGATTTAGCTAATATCTTTTTTAATGTTTTTCTTTCTGTTCACTCATTAATTTTGGACACATAAATTAACTAATCTTTACATTTATTTTATTAATGAAAATAACGTCTATATAATTATAGAATACTTTTCTAGACATTATTATTATTCTTTTTTTTTTTTCTATCAAAACTAAGAAGTTATTTCTATTAATAAAATAAAATAATGTGAGGATTAGGCTATTTATCTGTGTCCAAATCCAAATGAATTATTATTATTATTATTATTGCTATTATCAAATTATTTTGCTGGTAATATCCCTATGCATTGATAATAGCGTTTAATGATCATCTTTAAGTTAAAGATATGCATAGTGCTGTGGTGTATTGTTAAACTTCTCAAAGCACCTTAAACAGAAGCGATTGAGAGTAGTAGAGTAACGCATTCAGATGACGAGTTCTTGCATCTGAGTTTCTCTACAAGGATGAACTCTGGTCTTTCCTGCTACATCAAAGCAGCTAATCCTACCATGGAAACTCTACTTCCTGATGCTAAATCAGGTCTTTGCACTCCTGTGCACATCTCCCTTGGAAGCACATTCATGTTATTTTGAACATTTAAAACACCCGTGTCAGGTGTCAAAGCATGGCTCACAGCCATCACAGGGGGCAGCATGCATCAGCGAAAACATCCTCAACTGAGTGGCAGCAGGGCTGATCTGGTAATAATTTGATAGACTGCTCAGCACGCGTGTGTATATGTGTGTATGTGCATATCCTGGATTCTTTGTGAAGGAAAAATGAATGAATGACTGAATGAATCCTGCTGATTTCATATTATTGACATTATTAACACAATTTATAACACATCATAGAATAAGGGCTTTAAGATATTGTCTTTAAAGCGAACACTGCTGTACAGATTAGTGGAGCATCTGCAGGGAACAGAGGAGAGGATCTAACTGACTGGATAGACCTTTTAGTAGCAAAACTATTTATTTATCTATTGGACACAATAAATTAATAGCTTAATTACATTTAATTATTTTATTAATAAAATTACTTCTGTTTTTTAATAGAGATTTTAGTAGCAAAATCATTATTAATATTAATAATAATTTATTTGGTTTGAGCACAGATAAATAGCCTAATCCTCACATTTTATTAATAAAAATAACTTCTTAGTTTTGCTGCTAAAATCTATAGAAAAAATGTATAATAATAATAGATTTAGCTAATATCTTTTTTAATGTTTTTCTTTCTGTTCACTCATTAATTTTGGACACATAAATTAACTAATCTTTACATTTATTTTATTAATGAAAATAACGTCTATATAATTATAGAATACTTTTCTAGACATTATTATTATTCTTTTTTTTTTTTCTATCAAAACTAAGAAGTTATTTCTATTAATAAAATAAAATAATGTGAGGATTAGGCTATTTATCTGTGTCCAAAACCAAATGAATTATTATTATTATTATTATTGCTATTATCAAATTATTTTGCTGGTAATATCCCTATGCATTGATAATAGCGTTTAATGATCATCTTTAAGTTAAAGATATGCATAGTGCTGTGGTGTATTGTTAAACTTCTCAAAGCACCTTAAACAGAAGCGATTGAGAGTAGTAGAGTAACGCATTCAGATGACGAGTTCTTGCATCTGAGTTTCTCTACAAGGATGAACTCTGGTCTTTCCTGCTACATCAAAGCAGCTAATCCTACCATGGAAACTCTACTTCCTGATGCTAAATCAGGTCTTTGCACTCCTGTGCACATCTCCCTTGGAAGCACATTCATGTTATTTTGAACATTTAAAACACCCGTGTCAGGTGTCAAAGCATGGCTCACAGCCATCACAGGGGGCAGCATGCATCAGCGAAAACATCCTCAACTGAGTGGCAGCAGGGGTGATCTGGTAATAATTTGATAGACTGCTCAGCACGCGTGTGTATATGTGTGTATGTGCATATCCTGGATTCTTTGTGAAGGAAAAATGAATGAATGAATGACTGAATGAATCCTGCTGATTTCATATTATGGACATTATTAACACAATTTATAACACATCATAGAATAAGGGCTTTAAGATATTGTCTTTAAAGCGAACACTGCTGTACAGATTAGTGGAGCATCTGCAGGGAACAGAGGAGAGGATCTAACTGACTGGAGGGTAGTAGTGGGGGCTCTAGTGTCTCATTCATCTTTGTTGGACTAAGTGGACTCAACGCTCTGAAGAGTCCGAGGCAGATGGAGAAAAGACAGAGACACATTAAGGTACTGCGCGAAACGAACAGGGCCTTAATTGAGCGAATGAACAAGCTAATGCTCCGCGGCAGAAAATCGTTGTCTCTTGGCACAACATGCTTTGCTTTCTGCGTGTACAGCCTCTGTAAGTGAATAGTTTGGCACATTCCAATTATTCCTTATTGCCCTCTTAACTTCATGTCATGGCTCTTTGATTCTTAGTTTTGCCTGGCTTAGTGGTGATGGGTGAATTCATGTATTGACTGTCCTGTTAAGAGGTATCACAAACTATTTTAAAACTGGCATGCCTTTTTGATGTTATTTCTGGACTAGTAAGGCTGAGTAATATATAGAAAATTCACAATGATTTTGCTGGCAATATAAAATTAAGCAACACATGGCAGTGTTTTTACGTGCTTTTTATTTGGCCCTTAAATTTCTTTCTTTTGAGTTCAACCTTTACATTTCTAAAATAATATCTCTGATTTTAACTTTGGCAACAGTGGCATTGAAGTCGTTTCAATTCACTTTCATGAATTGGTTTACATTTTCAGTGAATCACTTAACTATTTAATGATTCATTTGTATCATGTTTTCTGAGACATTTTTTATATATTAACATGTCTTAGTACAGTGGTTCTCAACCAAGGGCTTAAATGTGAAATGTATTTATTTTATTTATTTCTATTTGTGGTATTATTATTATTATTTTATGTCATGTCAGGCTGTAACACATTTTATCAGGTAAAAGTTATTAAAACATTTAAAAAAAATACTTTTAGAAATTTGTGGAATGTGAGGGGCCTTATAGTCAAAAACTGCCTTATTATATATTAGGGCTGGGCGATATAATGATAATTATCGCGATAAAATTTTCCTCGATAAAACGACATCAAAAGTTCGATAAATGTTCAATATATTGTGTATGGGCCAAAACTGGAATGAAACGGTGCTACTCATTTGAATCGTGCAACACCAGACCATTATTTATCCACTAGGCTCAAAGTTAAATTTTTTTGTTGTTGGTTAATTTTAATAGAAATTACTCATATTTTCCTTGTGTTCATCTAGTGGAATACTTTGAAACAGTGTACCTTGATTATTCTGAATGAGACTTTTGTGTTTTGGTCCTTACATTTAGCATTTTGAATTTAATTGCAGACAATGGCTGTTTGATTGAAATGATGGTTTCACTGATTGGAGAAAAAAAAAAACCTTTCAGATCAAAAACATGCATATCCGGATATCTATTTATCATATTCAAGTCTAAAAAGCATCCAAATTGCTTAGCCCAACTTTTTTGTGCTTCAAGCTTGTGCTGCAAGCTAACGCTTGAAAATCGACACAGCAGGTTAACAAATCCAGTAACCATTTTCAGATCTTGACCGTTTCACCTCTTCAGCAATGCATGTTTATCCATGTGTTTTGGTTAGAACAGCGTGTTGTGTTTGTGTCCCACAGCGAGTTTCTAATTTTGAACCTAGCTTTTCCTCATCTCGGACGTTCACTCTTTTATTTTTAGCAGAATTTGGGTTTTTACACTTAACAGACAAGCAACAGTTCCTCACAAACTTTTCGAGTTTAAGCAGCTCCCTGGTGTGGAGCAGAGAGTGGCTCTTTTAGCACTTCTTCAGTCAGATGTCCTCAGTTTTGTCAGCGTTCCATCACAAGATTCCTTCCTCACTGATCCACAGAGACTTCTGATTTTGTCACAGAACTGGCGGTTCCAGAAAGTTGACTCAAAAGAGAAGATGCTGAAGAAATCTAAATGCTTTTATAGCCATCTGGCCTTTAAATTGCGTCTGAGGGTTTTTAATTTTTTCTCTCAAACTCTCGCTTCATTTTAGATGGACAGCTGAACCTGGCAAATGCTTTTGGACCATGGCCTCTGAAGCATCTGCACATAAAAGAACACGCAAAAATGTTTACGTCTCAATTTTTCAGTAGATTAAACACTTAAGTATGTGGCATTTAGTGTCTCAGAGCAAAGCAGATTTAAATGAATTATGATGTTTGCTTTACATATTGTATGTAACATTTGAGATACTTCTGTCGCTTGCTAAGAGGCTCATCATGTATTTATGCAGAGCTGTAAGAGGCAGCAGAAAACTTACACCTCCATCTGCTTGCTAACCCTTCATACATCTCTCTCTTCTATTGTTTTGTTTCGTAATGCTGTGCTCCACATCCATGCTGATGAAGAAATGAAATGGTTTTATTTCTGTTCCATTTTTATCTGGGAGGTCATGCAGGACTAATCGTCAACAGTGAGGAAAACAAAGGACTCTGTGCACTACAAGACTCTCATTGTTAAAGGAATAGTTTACCCCAAAATGAAAATTCTGTCATCATTTACTCACCCTCTAGTTATTTCAAACCTGTGCGAGTTTCTTTCTTCTGTTGAGCACAGAAGACGATATTTTGAAGAATGCTGGTACCCAAACAGTTGGCGGTAGCCATTGACTTCCATAGTATGGGAAAAAAAATCCAGTGGAAGTCAATTGCTACCGTCAACTGTTTGGTTACAAACATTCTTCTCAATATCTTCTTTTGTGTTCAAATAATGATTGCTAGCCAGTGCCTTTCAAATTTTTGAAACAACTGAGTACATGACAACATTTCCATTTTTGAGTGAACTGTCCTTTTAAGAGAGGTCAGTGTGAGTTTTACCTCAGACTCTCCTCTGTTCACCCTAGAGCACTGCAGCTAACTTTACAGTTAAACTTTAAGTACACTTGAAAAAGGAGCTTATGTGGCATAAAAACATTCACAGTCCCCATAGACTCTTTCCCAAGTCCTTAGAATCACATTTCTGCCTTTTTTTCACAGCTTTAGTTTTTTACATCGCAGAAGTTTGACAGATGGGCTTGTTTGAGGAATGAGGATGTGTCTGATGTGAGCTTCATGACTCTGAAATATTGACTGAAGTCAAGCCTATCTTATGTCAAATTCATCTCTGCCAACAGAGATCTGGAGAAGCTAGTTAGATGAATCTTGGTCGATTCTGTCTATCAGGATATTTTATAAAAATAAAATGTCTTTCTTTTTTTTTGGTTCAAGTTTGGATGCTTCAACCAGAAACATCTTGCACCTATAGTATATTATGATATATTTTAGAATTATTATTATTATTATTTATATTTTGTTATTATTTGCTACATGCATTTATTTAATAATTAGATTATTTTAGCATTATTAGCATTTAAATTTTATTGCGCTCATGGTGACTTATAACTTGACTCTGAAATATATTTATGCAGCTTATTTTCTTATGATCACTATTAATTCATTTATTCATTCATTTTCGTTTTAGACACTTTTTCCTTTACCATTTGTTATGATTATTTTTCTTTTTTTGTTCTTATTTTGGAGTACATTTTATTTATTTTACATGTTTAGTTTATTTTATTATTATTAGCATGTTAGTTTTAGACCCCTTTTCAATACGATTACTGTGAAACTTAATTATTTATTTTCTTATTTAGCATATTTATGTATTTATTTATTTATTGTTTCTTTGCTTGTTTGTTTCATAAATATATTTATTATTTTTTGCCTTTTAGACACTATTTCCTTTAGACACTATTTACTTTTCATTTACTTCTGTTCTTAATTAAAAACAATATTTATTTATTTCACATTTGTTTTTTGTGTATTCATTTCATTATTAACATTGTCTCAGACCTTTTTCCCTATGATTACTCCAAACTTGTTTATCCAACTTCACTTATGTTCATTCATTCATTCATTCATTCATTCATTCATTCATTTCATTCATTCATTCATTCAAAATCTGCTTGGCTTAAAATGTCCACATTTAAATGGCCATGATGCATTTGCTTCAACACCACCATGATTAAAATCATTGATGCATGTTTACTGACTTGGGTGTTATAGTTTGACCATGTTTCATGGTTACTCACAAAACCTACTCAGGATGGGGTAGGAAGCAAAACGTCTTTTGCTAATGAGCGTACAATGACATAATAGCGTGCAGTGGTTCTTGCATTGGAGCAGGATGAACATTTTAGCACAGTGGCACCAGCAGACTTAATCCTGCAAGGGTCCCAGCAAAGAGCCATGTCAGGACTCGCGACACTGGAGAATGTAAAAGCCTGGAATGAAACATAGCTAATGCCAAGAGCCTTGAATTAAACATTGGACGGATGAAATATGGCTATTAACCAGGCATGGCAGTCATCCATATGGGCTCCTTAGACCCTGGAGAAGGGGCCACTAAACATTTGAAGTGCCTGCATGCACACATTTAGACTAGAAGGATAGAAATGTGAACAGTTAGAGATACTAAAGAGGAAGAGGAACTAAAAAGGATACTCTCTGCATTTCTAGGATATGCATTTGGCTTTATTATTTAGCTAGCTTTATTATCAATCCATGTCCCTGCAACCGCATGTCCCGATAGTACTGCATCCTGCATACAGGACGCCACCGCATGTATTCATTACTTAGCATAAGATAAGTTTATACCCAAGCGCTGGAGCTTGACAAATCTGAGCGCTGCTTATTCAGCCCACCTCTGTCACTCTTTCAGGTGTGTTTGCTAGCATTAGTCTGCAAAATCGACCTGGAAAAATCGCACACACAAACATACACACGCCATATTTTTATGCCTTGTTACTTTCTTCCAGCCTGTCAGAAGAGTGAAAGTGAGGCTTTTCAGAGCATGAAGGGAGCCTCTTGTGGGAATTGGGCTCCACATAAACACAACATAAAGAGTTGATGAGGTTTTGATCTCACCGTTGCCTGTGAGTGATACCCACCTACACTCCTCCAGCAGTGGTGAAGGGGGTCCATGTGAGAGAAAACGCGTGTCTGCTCATGGTGAGTGGTGGAAATGTAGGGAGGGATGTTCTGTGTGCATCTGTATGTGTGCGACGGCCCACTGAGAAGCTTTCAGAAGCATAGAGATACCTGTTAAGGATCACACAGAATTTTTAAGCTCAGATTCTGGCCGTTTTGGGAGTTCACTGCTTTGTTTTTCCAAATTAAAGCCACACTTTATGAAATAATTTATAAGCACATGTTCCAGTGTTCTCATTTATTGTTTATAGGGGTTTGTGTGGATATTACTGTCCACGGGACGCTCTCCATTTCGTCTTTTATTACTGCTGGCTTGCAAGGGAAACATTCGCTACATTCATTAACCCTTTTAATCGTGCGGGCATTTATGAGTTGCTGAAGGCTCTACCACTGTTGTTCTTGCTGTGAATATTGTTTTGGTTGCTATAGATTAAAAAAAAAAGGCATATAAGTAGACAACTTTAGGAAAAGCTTTTGACAACTTGCTGGATAATGTGTCATGTGGTGGGTAGGTTGTTTTCACTGAAATGCACCTGGCAACTTCCTTATTATCTCAATCTTTGCATAGGTTTCTATGGGAGTTTCTATATAGAGATAGAAGCAGTCCACCAGTCATTATCGCAGAATAAACCCCCGACAGCATGGCCAGAGCCCCTGTTCACCGAGCAAATAAACGAACAACAAAACGAACAAACGAGCATGATTCAAAATTATTTTATTATGCAAGCAGAAAGATTTTGGAGTGAAATAAAACACTTGAAACTCGTTGCCAACAGTCAGACATTATGCAAAATCAAACATTATGCAAAAATACTGGATAGCAGAAGTGCAATACTGCATAGTATGAGGAATAATATCAATAATTTGAATTGCAGAAATCTCTGGAATAAAAAAAATCTGGGCATTAATGGGTTAAATTCAGAAATGTAGTGGTTTTAAATTTAGAAATTTAGTGGAAACCTACACTACTGTTCAAAAGTTTGGGCTCTGAAATATTTTTTAAATAATTATCTGATATGTTCACCAAGGCTCCATTACTTTGTGAATTAAAATAAAATAAAACTCCAGTCTTCAGTGTCACATGATCCTTTAGAAATAATTGTAATATACTGACTTACTCCTTAAGAAATATTTATTTTTATTATCAATGTTGAAAACAGTTGTGCTGCTTAATACCGTGATAAAAAAAAAAATTTCTAGGATTTTTTGATGAACATATATCTATTTCAAATAAATACTGCAAATAAACTTTATTTAGCATTATATAAAAATGTCTTTACTGCCATTTTGATCGATTTAATGCATCAATTAATAAAAGTATGTTTCTTCCATTAAATAAATAAGAAACTAAGTAAATAAATACAAATCTTATTGATCCCAAACTTTCGAAATATATAGTGTAATTGCATGATTTACTATTCAAACCAATGTTGTGCATCATCCATTTTTTTTACATTGTTTTTGAGAAATTTTCCTCACATAGTTCACGACTGTCAGTTCCACTGACTTTCCTCTCTGCCTCTGGCTCAGTGTATATAGATCAATGATGCCTGAGAGAAGTTTGCAGCTTGGAATTAGTCTTCCGCCTTTCTGGAGGAAGAAGACACATTCTGTCTGTTTACATTATTCATGCAGAATACATTATAGCCCGAGCCCCTTTATACAACAGGAGACGTTCATTATGGTCAAGAACTGTAAAATACCGTAACACCAGTGTTGAGACTTCACACCAGTAATAATTTCAGCATACACAGAATGTGCTGAGAGTTACATTTATTAAGGTTTATGACTTCTCCTATATCTGTACACAGCACTAATTCATGATGCCATTGTGAACGTGTGATCACATAAGAAGCCTGAATCCCTCTGTAAATCCACTGAGCGTTGTCTAAAGTGTTGCATAATTTCCTTATCAAGTTATGATGTCATCGGACAATATATAATTTTATTGTTGACCATAATCAGAGTTTCTCCTGGCAGGAAACTTTCCTGTTTGGTGGCACATCCTCTTATTTTGTTTTGGCAGCTTTAATTGTGTTCCCTTGGGCTCTCCGCTGGCAGTAATTGTGAAAAATGAGCTGGTTTCTGTCTGGTGCCACTTTGCTCAGACGGCACCCCGTATAGGCATTAGCATTCTTGTATTTAATTTAGATGTAAATGTGCGAGCTCGACCCCTGGATGTGTACGTGGCATCTGAGGGACCAGCCACACATATTCCCACCCTGTGATCAATTACTAGCGGTGAGTTAAAAGGATGAAGGAACTCTGGGTCATTTATTCCTCACAAGTAAATCAAGAAAAATAATGACAAACATAATGACAAAAGCACCGTTGGCCTTGTAACACGTTTAGCTGGACTGACCTCATTTTCGTGACAGAGAAAGCGATTTTAGCCTTTGAAATGTTATTTGTTAAAGCTGTAATAACTAAATTACGTGATCGCTAGCAATGACGTGATAATTTATTACAATTTCACCTTGCTTTCTTTTCAAAAACAGATTATAATGCTGTGAAAAAAGGACATAATTTATGCAACATAGTCACATCAAGAAATTAGCATTAGTTCTGCTTTTTTTAAAACTCTTTATCACTCACTTTAGCAACAGTGATGTAAATATGTAGTCTGATAGCTTGGATGTGGTATATACATTGTAAAAATTATTTTTTGAAGTTTTGTTTTACAGTAGGTTTTACTAAATACTATTTCAGTCTATCTACTTCAGAATTAACGTTTATTTCAGTGTGTTCCTTGCTGAAATTTGCTGTCAGTTTCTGAGTGAAATGGTTTCAGAATCCTGTTTTTATCCGCATAGGCTGCAGTAATGTCATTTATTTATATTCTGAACAAGACGTTTGCTGTTTTTCTGTGACTGCATGGATTTTCTATGTACTCTTCCTTAACTTCTGCTTCCCACATGGTTCGAGAGGGCCAGCATGTTGGTAATCCTGCTGAACTGCGTTACTCTGGGAATGTTTCACCCTTGTGAGGACAGCCACTGTGACTCAGAGCGATGCAAGATACTGGAGGTAAGTCTCAAACCTAGAATACACCACCTTTCGTAACCCGATGTACTTTAAATAGATCAAAGAACAGATGGTAAACAAATTCAAATGTAATTGGACACAGACTTGAAATGAACTCAGTATTAAAATGAAATCCAACGAGTGTTACATCGCAAAAAAGGGAGGTTATTTTGAGGCGTTTGTCGTCGTTTCTCGTGGAGCGCTGGGTTTCTCTAGATATCCTGAAGCATGTTGTGTTGAATGACTTCCAAGAGACACAGGAATGCCCAAAACCACATGTGGTTATAGGCAACAAAGAGATCCTCGCCTGTAATTCAAAGCAGATTATCACAGGAAAGACACTGCTTTGGTTTAACATTGACTTGGGAACATGGCTCAGGGACTTTGATTTCAATCTGCTAAATTCCTTTTGCATTGTTTAACAGATGAGTGTTTTGCCTAAGGATTTCAGCTTTGGATGCTCTGCTATGGATGCCTTTTATCATTCTGGGACCCAGCAACAGCTCACTTTTGTCCTCTATAGAGGACATTGACATTTCATATACATATAAATATAAATATTGGGGACATTGGTGGAGGACTTTTCTTTTCTTTCTTTCTTTTTTTTAAGAAAGTGAAGTTCAGAAATTCAGCAAGACTGCATTGTATTGATTCAAAATGACAGTAAGGACAGTTCTAATGTTAAAATTGATTTCTTTTTCAAATAAATGTTGTTTTTCTGGATAGTTTTATTACTAATGCTTGTATGGTAACACTTTAGTATAGGGACCAATTCCCACTATCAACTAGTTTCTTATTAGCATGCCTATTAATAACATATTGGCTGTTTATTAGTACTCATAAAGCACATATTCTGCATGACCATATTCTAAATCCCTAATCCTACCCAATACCTAAACGTAACAACAACCTTACAAACTATTAATAAGCAGCGGATTAGTTTATTGAGGTCATAGTTAATGGTTTGTTAATAGCAAAAATTGGACCTTAAAATAAAGTGTGACCACTCGTATTAATACTAATAATATTAATACTATTGAAACTCGCATAAAAGGCCTTGGAAATTGAAATGTACCATTATAGATAATAATAATAATAATTATAATAATAAAATACATAGTGTTTTTAAATTGTAACATTTCACATTTTTTTTGCGTTTTTAATCAAATGAATGCAGCCTTGGTGAATATAAGTCTTCTTTTTAAAACATAGAAATCATCCAATATTTTGAATAGTACTGTGCATAAACTGATGTGTGAACCAGTTCTGTTTTGTGTGAAAATTAGCATTTTGCCTGTATTTTGCATTTTCTCTTATCTTCATTTTCTCCTGATAACCTAAAAAAACTAAATGTTACAAAAAAAAAAAACTTTAGTTTTGTTAGATGTATTTTATGCTCCATATACTGTTATGAAGTGAAGAAAATTATAAATTCCCAAAACTTTTTTTCTGGCTCTTAGAAGTTATATAACAATTTCAACCTCTCTTCCTCTCCATGTGATTCCTTTAATGCTATGGGGGTGTCATAAGCGTTTGGAGGACTATATAAAAACAAATGAGCCTGAAATGGCCTTGCCCTGGAGAGGATTAAACCACATTAAATGAAGTGCTTAAAACACGACTTCAAAGCCACTCATCCAGGCAGCCATTGTAATCAGGCACTTCAGAATACAATGTGACTGATTGTGACATGAGGTGAATCGCCTCTTATTTCTGAGTTATTAAGCTAATGGTTGCTGTAATGAATGATTCTAATCTGTGATCTATATTGTGACAGTGGGGTAAAGTTCACTGTACAGAGCGCCGGTGAGACGTGATTATAATATTCGGTTCAAAGGCAAAGTATCACATAAATCTCATAACAATGGTGCAGTGGCTTGCCTCCAGACTGCATATTAAAATCAATATTGACATACTTTTGACATAACACTTGATTAGTGCACATTATTTAATCGTATATATGTATAAAACACACACACACACACACACTCCCTCCCTCTCTCTCTCTCTCTCTCTCTCTCACACAAACACACACACACACACACACACACACACACATTTCTAAATTCAAATAAATGCTATTTTTAACATTTTATTCATTAAAAAGAATAATGAAAAAAATGTGCCACGTTTTCCACACAAATATAAGCAGCAAAGCAGCACTACTATGGCGTTATTTTAATGACAAATGTTGAGAGCACATTATTGTAGCGCGAAAGCACATAAATATAATACGCGAGCGTGACTCTCTCCGCTCGCACGCGAATTTCCTTTGCTCTCGCACAAAACCGGGTGCGCATGCTCAGATACACGCTGCTCTAGCTCAGAGAGAGAGTGCGTGCACTTAAAACGTGTCTCTCCTCTCCCTCAAACTGTGTCCTGTGCACTGGCAAATCTCTCTATGCTCATGCGCTAGATATTAATTATTTTCGCACCTGAATTAAATGTTGTCAAAAGTTATTATGCACTTTTAAAAAGTAGTCTCAAAACAGATTTGTTCAGGGCCTTTCCTTGATTTTTTTATTGTTGTATTTAAACTATATATAAACTGGTTATTGTACATTGTTTTACTAGGCCTGCTTTATCTCTTTTATGTTTGCATTTTGTTCTTTTCTATGAATGCACATATGCATCTCTCTGTAAAGTACTTTGTAAACACGGTTTTAAAAGGTTCAGCGAGAATCAAAGTTACACCTTCTTTCTTTGTGTGAACATTTGGCGTTATGCAAATCTTCCAACATTGTGATGTAGACATGTGGGGGCGTGTTAGAATGAGCCGTTTTAGGTAGGCGTGGTTGACTCTTAACGTTTATAAAGAATATCTCTTTGGATTTGAGACTTTAGTCTTTGCAACTTTACAGATCTTCTTTATGCACCAAGAGCTTGTAACACTTTAAAGAGAAAGGAAAAATTTAAATTGCATCATATGACCCCTTTAAGCTTTAACCAATCAGACCTCCACAACTGACCGATGAAAGTGCGTGAAATCTAATTGGCTGGGAGGGAAGTGAACCTGGAATTCTTTTGACAATCAAAGATGGATCTTTAATTTCTTTCCAGTTTAATTATATTTAGCAATGGTAATGAAATGTAGCCTATATTAGAAATGGCTAGGAATTGGGTGATTGGATGATTTGTACATATAACCTCTGTCCTGGTTGGTCTCTGAGCAATTGATCTAAAAACAACATAGTCTATGGCTCTAAAGACTTCATATAAAAGATCAATGTTATGTCATAATATGTCACATACCTCAACTGAATTTAAAATCATTGCAATAAATTATCAATTGGTATGATGGAAATAATAAGTAACAATTCCCATCAAATCAACATCAACTGCAAAAATAGATGTAAATGATGCAAGATATGTTCACAATAAATGTTCTGATAGCATCGCTGTTTGGACATTTATTGGGATTTTTTTTTATCCAGTGTTTGTTTTCAGTTTTGATTTTAGTTCGATTTTTTTTTTTTTCATGAAAACCCACTTCATATTAGCTACACATTCAATGGCACTCTCTTCTAAAACAGTGAATATAGTTATATGACAGTTACATGTAATTACATTGACTTTAAATGCATTAAACACATAGAATATAATATAATATAGTGTATGACAAATATGAGAAATTCATTCTAGTGTTATATTTGGTCTCCAAATCTTAAGTATCGGTATTAAGTATTATGTAGGCCTATCTTAAGTATTGTGTATCAGTCGAAGTACACAATACATATGACCACAAGAACTTCAAATGCTTTTTTGTTTGTTTAGATAAATCGTTCAGAGAGGTTTGACCAAACTGTTAAACTAGGTTATTTCCAAATCATCCAAGCACCCGATTGATTTCTAATATTTGATTATTATGACTAAGTAGTATTAAATTATAAAGAAATTACAGATCCATCTTTGACATCTGATTGGTTGATAACTTTTGACAACATTTAAATCAGGTGTGAAAATAATTAATATCTAGCGCATGAGCATAGAGAGATTTGCAAGTGCACAGGACACAGTTTGAGGGAGAGGAGAGAAAACGTTTTAAGTGCACACATTCTCTCTGAGCGAGAGCTGCGTGTATCTGAGCACGCGCGTCCGGTTTTGTGCGAGAGCAAAGGAAATCCGCGTGCGAGCGGAGAGATTCATTATATTTATGTGCTTTCGCGCTACAATAATGCGCTCTCGACATTTGTCATTAAAATAACGCCATACACTACTGTTTTCACCATTGATAAGAATGTTACTTGAGCACCAAATCAACATATTTTAATGATATCTGAAGGATCATGTGACACCGAAGACTGGAGTAATGACTGCTGCAAATCCAGCTTTTCCGAATAAGTTAAATTTGAAATTAAATCAAAATAGAAAACAGTTATTTTAAATTGTAGTAATATTTCACAATATTTCTGTTTTTACTGTATTTTTTTAATGAATGCCGTTTTTGTGAATATAAAAGTCTTAGAAACACTTACAAAAAAATCTTACCAACCCCATACTTTTGAACAGTAATGTATAGCATTTTTTTTACTATATATAATATGAGAATAAAATTGCATTTACACTTTTTAATAACTTAGTGTAGTATTGAATAGTATGGATATTGTTAGTTTGGCCATGGTAATACAGATGAGGTATATCTATTTCAGAAATGTACTGTATATTGGAATACCCATGGTGCACATTTACAGTGTTAAAACTGAAATGGAATTTAGAGGCGCTTTCTTGCTGTGAGTTTCCTGGAACCATCATCTTTTACTCTCCACCATGCCTGGTGAGATTGCTTTCTTTCCATTGAAAATGCCAAGTTTTCATTGGGATCTAATGGGAACAGATCAATTTCTTTGTTTGATTTTTATTCTATAAACTTGCATTTTTCTGAAATAAACCCGTAGCGCAGCTAAACCCTAGTTTTTGTGCATTCCCCTACCTGCTTCTCATCTGAAATAAATGTCCTGGGCCCTTTCATCGCTGAGAATTTACAGCGATTATCTTCTCCAACTGCTCTATCAAATCACTCTCCCTCTTGCCATATGGAAATTAGTGTGCTTTGCCAGAAATAAGATTGCAAACCTGGTCATCAGGAAATTTACAAAGACATACAATCAGCTCCCATCACTGTCAGGGAGACACGCCTGGGCTCCATAGCTGACGTTACTCAGGTTAACCCTCGGCATGAGCTCCGCAAGAACGCCTTTGGTGGAATAATGGAATTCAGGGAAATACAATAAAGCTGAGGAGTATGCCTGCCGTTTCTCTCTTTCTCTCTGTGCCCATTCTCTTCTGCCCACGCAACACATTATCATTTATTTCTTCAGTGCTTTCCTCTTTTCTTTTTTTCCTCTGCAGGCATTCCTCATTTCTTTTGGAATTTTTTTATTTTCTGTCACTACATATCATTCTAAACACATGACTTTCCTCTGTAAAACACAAAAGAAAACGTTGTCGTCTTCCAATTATAGTAAATTTAGTCCAGTGTTGTTTTGGACCCCATTGGCTTTTATTGCATGGACAAAAACAGTCTTTAAAATGTATTTTGTGTTTCACAATAAAAAAAGTCGTATGACATGAGTATGAGTAAATAATGCCAAATTTTACATTTGTAGGTGAACTAATCCTTTAAGTATACCGAATTCCAGCATTAGGATGCGCATGTGTGTGTTATTATGCAAGCTTTAGTTGAGTAGAGGGTGTAGATAAGTGGTTTCTGGGGCAGAAAAGGAGTAGTATCATATTTAAGAGGAGAGTCAAGCGTCAAGTACTGTGATGTAAACAGAGCTCATTGTGAGTTTAACAGTACTGATTGAATTGGCTATTATTCTTTTGCTGTATCTTTATTTTTCTCCCCCTGTTTATTGCTCCCTGTAAGTGTATTTGTGTGGATGACGAGATTCTTATGCATGGTTTGAACTACGTAACTCTTGTACAGTACAGTATGATCTGTTCTGGTTTGGTTTTCTTAACATTCTCTCCAGGTATAGTGAGCATATGTTGTTCTTTTTGTCAGCTGTTTTGCCGGGAATCCCATTTGCCTTGGAGTAATTCAAATAATGACAATTGTGGTTTATTGCTTACCAGTGGCATGATGCAATGAGTGCAAAAAAAGAAGAAAGCTTTAGTGTGTAGTTTCTTTGTCACGCAGTATATGTAAGTCAAATGTGCAAAATATGACAAAGTAGTATTAAATATGTAGAAATCATGGTAACACTTTATTTTAAGGAACAATTCTCACTATAGTTGCTTATTAGCATGGATATTGCTAGCATATTAGCTGCTTATTAGTACTTCTAAAGCACATGCCTTATTCTGCATGACCATATTTTAGATCCCTTAATTCAACCCCATTCCTAAACTTAACAGTTACCTTACTAACTATTAATAAGCAACAAATTAGGAGTTTGTTCAGGGAAAACTCTTAGTAATAGTGAATATGCGTTCCCTATTCTAAACTATTACCGAAATCATCGAACATTTATAAATCGTCGACATTTACCCTCATATTAGTGTATGGCTATTTCCTCCATGGAGATTTGACAAATGTTTAGGCTGCTCTTTTTCTTACAACTAAATGGTGACCAGGGGCTGTCAAGCTCCATGAAGGATAAAAAGCCCCATAAATCTGATCTTTTCAATGTATGTTTCCAAAGTATTGTGAAGGTCATTTACATTACACAGTTTTCAACTAAAAACCAAAAACTGCAAACTTTTAAAACGGGATTCAAAGTGCAAGATTTTGAAAACTATACAGATATCGTCTGTGTAAACTATAAAAAGCAACATTTGTGAAAATATTGATGTCATCCATGTGAACGGGGGTCGTTTTGACAGTGTTGTCATCTGTATGCAAAAAAAAAACTCAATCGAAAAACGTTTCAGTTTTTTGTACGTTGTTGTTTTATAAATGTACCATAAGTCACACTGCACTGACAGATGCCGACCAATACTGACAATCACTTCATTACAGTACGTTGCTTTTCAGATATTTAGCAAACTAACAAATTCTGTGTGAACATACTCAATCTACTGATCTACTCAATCGCCAACCAAAGGCAACAGATGCACACATGTAACATGCTAACTTGACAAAATCCAACAAACGCGTCTGTTGTTGGTGTGCTGTTCACACCAAGAATAACTCTAAAGATAACTAGCAATAATTATATTCAATGCACAGTCAATAACATTCTGTTTATTATTAGCGTATGCTGCAGTTATGTTGTCTGCCACTTTAAATGCTTGAGCTCTTAAAATTTGGATGGATTCTGATTGGCTGTCAATGTTTTTATCACTCATCAGCTGTAAAAATGTGTTCTGAAAGTGATTCCAATTATATTGTTCCACTGTTTCATTGTCGTTATTAAAAGCTTATAGTTATCAACAGTTGATGTCGTTCAAGGTGTCCTTTAGCCTTATGAGGAATTTAACAATTTAAATCATTAACCAATGCTAATCTGCTCTTTCAATGTATATCTCGTTTGTGCATATTCAAATATGATGTGTCAAAACTTCTCACATTAGATTTAATATTTAAAGGGATAGTTCGTTCAAAAATAAAAAAAAATTGTCATCATTTACTCACCCTCATGTCGTTCCAAACCTGTATGACAGGGGTGGCGAACGTCGGTCCTGGAGAGCCGCAGCCCTGCAGAGTTTTGCTTCAGCCCTAATCAAAGGCAGGTGAGTTTTAATTAGGGTTGGAGCTGAACTCTGCAGGGCTGCGGCTCTCCAGGACTGGAGTTTGCCACCCCTGCTGTATGAGTTTCTTTATGTTGAACATAAAAGAGGATATTTTGAAGAATGCTGGTAATCAAACAGTTGATAGTATTTCTTTCCCTACTATGGAAGTCAGTGGGGACCAACAACTGTTTGATTCTTCAAACTTTTGTGTTCAACATGAGAACGCAACTTATACTGGTTTGGAACGACTTGAGGGTGACTAAATAATAGCACAATTAAAATTTTTGGGTGAACTACTCCTTTAAGTTCAGGTATGCCAAACATCATTGCTTGTCATGTGTTTTGGTCTTCTAACCAATTAAAATTAGGCAAATTTGAGTATACTCATGTACAAGGGGAGCTACGTGGGGAAAGTACGTTTGATCTGTTCAACACACAAAGCTACCGTAGGGTTTCCGAATGCTTTTTGTTTAATGTGGATGAATCATAATGAATTACTTTTATAATACATTCGTGGTGCTTTTTATTGTTATTTGGCCTTTAAAGCTTGTGGTCACCATTTAATTTCATAGTATGCAAACATTTTATTTTGTGTTTGACGGAAGAAAAAAAATCATACAGACTTGAAATGACATGAGGATAAGCAAATGATGACAGAATTTTCATTTTAGGGTAAACCATCTCTTTAAATGTTTAGTGAAAGCAGCATATTTCATCAACAGATGTCAATGTAGGACAAATATCAGAGACTAAATGTGCATTATTGTGTTGATTCATGGTAGTGTGATGATTGGTGTTTTCCTGCTGCATTGTACACGTCTCTTCACTTTCCTTCTAGACTCCATGATGTCATCGGCATAGCAACCGCTCTGCGCACACATGAATTAGATGAATTCGTAAGAAGACAATATATTTTTGTTTATCCTCAGTGATTGTGTGTTGCAGCTTCCTCCTCTCTTTGTGTGTGAGTGTGTGCATTTGTGGGGGTGGACGGGTGGTCTGAAGAAGTTCTGGATTTAAAGAATTGTTTTCTCAGAGGAAAGGCCATCAGTTGAACTAGAATAACCTACTCACAGCGCAGACAATACACCACTCAGCTATTTGTACAACAAAGAGGACACCATGAGAAGATGTATTCAGTGCCAAAAGATCACCGCACAATCGCAAACACCCTCGCTTCCACACGTGCGGATGAGACGGACTCTTTCTCCGGGCTATTTTTGAATGCTTCCCCAGAAATATGAAAGAGAAAGATGACATGTATTAAATGGAAATGGGTGGATGAGATGTGGTGAGAAAAAGGAGGGGAGGAGGAATATGGGAAGAGGCTCTCTGAAACAAAGGAGATGAGAGACAGGGAAGTATAAAGAGGAAGATATTCATATAGTGTGTAGGGTGTGTGTGTATGTGTGAGAGAGAGAAAGGGAGAGGGAGGAAAGCGCAGTAGAGAATGATTTAACCCCTGAGGTCTGCTTTCTGGCTGTGTGGAGACTCTGAGAGTGTTTTGTCGAGGGGTTCCCCTTCTCTGCGTCGTTTATCTTTGGAAGGAGCTGTTGAACCGTAGAAAGGCCCGTAGAGATTTATACTCACATGCGCACACAGCTGTGTGAGCCAGAAGCTCTACATGGACTGTGAACAAAATATATATGTACAGTGTATATATAAGAGTAATTTGACAGTTGCTGGTTTTTCATACTTGTACGATACTTTTCAATTCAATTCAAGTTTATTTGTATAGCGCTTTTCACGATACAAATCGTTGCAAAGCAACTTTACAGCAAATTAAGTTTCTACAATATTTAGTGGTAGCTTATTAGTGGTGACTGTCAGTTAATGTACATATGGCAGAAATGTACGGAAAAATCAATTAAATACGTAATCAAACAGACGATGAACACTATTAACAGCAATTATTATATGATGCAATCAAACTTATAGCAAAATGTGGTAGTTCTGTAAGTTGTTTCAGGGTTGGCATCATCTGAGGTCCTCTGAGGGGTTGGCATCATCTCTTCTCAGGTGTTCTGGATCCAGGCTGAAGCTTGTGTAAATCCTAGTCCGTGGCAAAAACAGAGAAACAAATAGAGATATAATTAGCGTAGCTGCTGTTCTTATACTTATAAGATACATCCATCTCTCTTGAAATATTAGAGTCAAGATCGGTCAATAATGCAGGGACCGATCAGTCCAGTAAATGTTACCACTAAATGTTACATTTGTTGATCTAGTCTTATGTACTGTATTTATTTACTTCTTATTCACTTATGTACTGTTGCAAATTATACTAGTTCATTTAATTTTATTAATTAAAATTATTATAAATTTTTTATTAAAATGTTTTATTACATTTAGATAATTTTTTTAAATTATTGTTTTGTATTTCATTTTTTCTTACCCCGCCAAAATACTAAGGTCACTATGATAACATTACTTTATTTAGCTGGCTTAGATCAAAGTGTGTTTATGCATTTATAGCTGCCATCGAGTTTAGCTATAAGCTGTTACTGTAAATTTAAAATCTAGTAATTATTTGTAATTGCATACATTTAATGAAAAACACATTAAAATTGATTTATTATAATTATTTTTATCATTTTTAATTTTTTTATCTATTACTGTAAATTCATAAATTGATTCAATTATTTAAGAAAACATTTGATGAAAAACACATGTAAAAACATTATTTAAAGTACTTTCAATATATTGAATTATTATTAGTAGGGATGCACTGATACTGGTATCGGTATCGGGCCCGATACTGGTCTCCTGTACTCGTTAAAATGCCCCGATACCAAACGCCGATACCACACAGCATGTGATAAGCGCCATATTCAAACAAAGAAACACAGACAACAGAACAACAGACAGCAGAAAGGAGTTAAGCATGTCTACTACAAAGTATATGTATGCAATGAATATAATGTTAAACATTCAGTATTAACGCCTGTATAGCTGATGTGCGCGAGCTGATAAACAAAGCACGCTGAGTGGATTGAGCGTGCGGCGGCGCAGATGCGCGAGCTTGTCGAGTGAATGTATCTTTCTCACAGACATCACTGGAAAGTTTGTAGTTCGGTCGGATATGTCAAAAACAAGTAAGTAAAACGATGCACAAGTTACTTAATAGTAGGGATAGAGAGAGAGCGTGCACACTTCTGTTGTGTGATCTTTGATGTTCAATCACTGAGCACACGCATCATTTGGATTAAAACTAAATCGTAAAAATAAGACCATTTATAGGGGCATTCACTATAAACATCATTTATTTTCAACCTTAGTCATACACGACTTTCTGGCGAAAGTGAATCTTGCAGCCTGTGTGAAATGCTCTAGGCTGTATACTACTTGTCCCTCTCATTCAGCACCAGTACAAATATGTGCACGCGTTGCGCGTGTTTTTCTTGCTTGAGTGTTTCTGCATTATATGAGTGGCTTTGGAATATAAATCGCATCACGTTTCAGATGAAAAATACTATAACGAGTGGTTCCCTGCATTATTACAGCAAAGTGCGTGATTACAGTACTAAGCCGCTGCAATGGAGCAGCTCTAATGCTATTAAATTAAAGATGATGTACCACAGAGCAAAACAATTAACAGTGAAAGTAACAAAAACTTGTAAAATACATTTTAATGGACATAATTAAGTGTGAAAATAACCGAAGGATATACAGTCAAACCAAAAATTATTCAGAGACCAGATATAATTTTTGATATTTTTTTTTACTAGTGGGTGCAGGATACTATAGTTCATTTATGTAAGTGAGGATAGCAAAATAAAGTAAACTGTGACAAATCATACCCACAAATTCTTCATACAGTGGACTACCAGTAAAATTTATACAAATTTGGGACCAAAAATTATTCAGACAGAGTCTGGGAAAAAAGATTGAATTTCAGGTTTGCATGAAGCTGGGTGACAGCATTCCCAGGAGACTACAGGCTGTCATTGAGGCTAAGGGTTGCCTGACAAAGTATTTATAGTTGTGTAAATAATACTGTCATACTAACAGTTTTTGGTTGATTGTAATCTATTACATACCTTCCTATCAAAATTATCTAACATTATCAAGATTAATTTGTTCTGACACGGTTTAACTTTGAGTTCTTGTCATATTTTATTACCGTTTTCTAAACTATAGCGAATAAACTGTGATAATGGGAGAAATGTTGTGATTTTGTAATTGAAATTGTATGTGTCTGAATAAATTTTGGTTTGACTGTATCTATTTGATAAATTAAGTTAACCAACTAACATTATACATACCCTTTTGGTTTCTGTACCCAATATTTAAAAAATTTACAAATGCAATAAAAATATCGTTATCGGGACTCCGTATCGGCAAGTACCAAAAATAAAAGTAT
>NW_015505636.1:1340583-1383598 GCF_001515645.1 Sinocyclocheilus grahami
CCCAGGAGACTACAGGCTGTCATTGAGGCTAAGGGTTGCCTGACAAAGTATTTATAGTTGTGTAAATAATACTGTCATACTAACAGTTTTTGGTTGATTGTAATCTATTACATACCTTCCTATCAAAATTATCTAACATTATCAAGATTAATTTGTTCTGACACGGTTTAACTTTGAGTTCTTGTCATATTTTATTACCGTTTTCTAAACTATAGCGAATAAACTGTGATAATGGGAGAAATGTTGTGATTTTGTAATTGAAATTGTATGTGTCTGAATAAATTTTGGTTTGACTGTATCTATTTGATAAATTAAGTTAACCAACTAACATTATACATACCCTTTTGGTTTCTGTACCCAATATTTAAAAAATTTACAAATGCAATAAAAATATCGTTATCGGGACTCCGTATCGGCAAGTACCAAAAATAAAAGTATCGGTATCGGGCGAGTACTTGAAAAAGTGGTATCGGTGCATCACTAATTATTAGAATACAAATGATTAAAATATGAATTATTATATTTTGGTCACACTTCATTTTAATGTCCAGTTCTCGCTATTAACAAACCATTAACTACGACTTTTGCCTCAATGAACTCCTAATTTGATGCTTGTATATAGTTAGTAAGTAATAATGTTATTGTTAAGTTTAGGTATTGGGTAAGATTAGGGATGTAGAGTTATGGTCATGCAGAATATGTGCTTTATAAGCAGCCAATATGTTAATAATAGGCATGCTAATAAGCGACTAGTTAATATTGAGAATTGGTCCCTATATGATACCTTTTTTCATATGCTGCCAAAAATAGTGACTGGTCGAGCAGAAGCCATCCTTATGTTGAGCAGTGTTAATGTACAGGGCAGAACCTGAGATTTTTCAAAGTGAGATTTCAGTATGAAGATTTTTGTGTTGTTTATAGTGAAATTATTATTGTTTTGTTTTTATGTGTTCACCATATGTTCACATTAAGGCAGATAATTAGAGAACATTAGGGCATGGTCTTAGGAGATCTGTCTCTGCCTGAACAGACAGTCTATTCCCTAAACCATTAATGCAAAATGAAAGCTCACAGATTCTCCCCTCGTCCTCATTCTGACAGCATTATTTGTGGATGTGTTGTGTTACCATTAATTTTTGAATTGGCAAGTACTGTAGTGCTCTATAACCCAAATGTCCACTATGTACAATACAAGCAGATCAGGGATGAGGTAATACATTAGCACTTGGCTCTGAATAATGTCCAACGCGACAGTAAATGCTCTCCACTGCGGCTTAATTAACATTCCCTGCATTGTCAGAGTGCAAGTGCTTTGGCTGGAGGGAATCCCTCACTTAAGAGCTTTGACTAATGTCCTCGCTGGCTGAGAATGCCCAGGTGTCTTTCACTGATGGTCAACCTTGAGGAAACGTTGGTCTCTGAGTTCATATGGCTGAACGCCGCCGATGTCTCAAGGACCCGGTCTGTGGTCTTTACTCAAGAACTGACAAACAGCCTTTTGCATCTGCCTGAGGAAAATGCATGTTTAATAAAGCGATTTAGTTCATAAGGACCAGAAATGCACCCTCTAGTGTTGAAACGAAATTAAAGGAGGTCTGAATAGGTCACCAGTCTAGCAGATTTTCCTTCCATGCATGCAGTTCTAATCAACAAGTCATTATTCAACAACAATAAAGTGAATATTCAGTAAATTGACACTGTTTCTCTCATAATTGCCTTATGTAATATATGTTTTGAAATTTGCCAATTTGATTAGTATAGTCTTGTTAATTTTTAGCTTTACAGAGGAGTTTTAGAGAGAATAGCATTTTCACAGTCTGTCAGAATTGTCCTTCTGACTTTATGGTTATTAGCACAAAATAGGGATGCACCGATACCACTTTTTCCAGTACTCGCCCGATACAATACTTTCATTTTTGGTACTTGCCGATACCGAGTACCAATATCAATATTTTATTGCATTTGTAAATTTTTTAAATATTGGGTACAGAAACCAAAAGAGTATGTATAATGTTAGTTGGTTGACTTGATTTATCAAATAGATACAGTCAAACCAAAATTTATTCAGACACCTTCAACATTTCTCACATTATCACAGTTTATTCACTATAGTTTACAAAATGGTAATAAAATATAACAAGAACAAGAATATAAGTTAAACTGAGTCAGAACAAATTCAGCTTGATAATGTTAGATACATTTGATAGAAAGGTATGTAAGCCTAATGGATTACAATCAACCAAAAAATTAGACAGCTGTTAGTATGACAGTATTTACACAACTATCAATACTTAGTCGGGCAACCCTTAGCCTCAATGACAGCCTGTAGTCTCCTGGGCATGCTGTCATCCAGCTTCATGCAAACCTGAACGTCATATTTTTTCCCCCCCAGACTCTGTCTGAATAATTTTTGGTCCCAAATTTGTATCAGTTTTATTGGTAGTTCACTGAATGAAGGAATCTTGGGTATAATTTGTCACAGTTTACTTTATTTAGCTATCCTCACTTACATAAATGGACTACAGTGTCCTGCACACACTAGTAAAAAAATATAAAAAATTATATCTGGTCTCTGAATAATTTTTGGTTTGACTGTATATCCTTTGGTTACTTTCACTGTAAATGTTTTGCTATATGGTACATCTTTAATTTAATAGCATTATTGCAGCGGCTCAGTACTGTAATAATACAGGGAACCACTCATTATAAATCTCCTAACTGTGATATTTTCAGAAATAGAAGTCGCGTTTTTTTTTCATCTGAAACGTGCTGTGATTTATATTCCAGAGCCACTCATATAATGCACAAACACACAAGCAAGCAAAATACGCGCAACGCGTGCAGGTATTTGTACTGATGCAGAATAGTATGCATTTCACACAAGCTGCTAGATTCACTTTGGCAGAAAGTTGTGTATGCCTAAGGTTAAAATTAAATAACGTTTATAGTGAATGCCCC
This sequence comes from Sinocyclocheilus grahami, assembly GCF_001515645.1. Classification (NCBI taxonomy): domain Eukaryota; kingdom Metazoa; phylum Chordata; class Actinopteri; order Cypriniformes; family Cyprinidae; genus Sinocyclocheilus; species Sinocyclocheilus grahami. The sequence continues at coordinate 1,343,542 of NW_015505636.1, forward strand.
TATAAATGGTCTTGTTTTTTTTTTACAATTTTTAGTTTTGATCCAAATGATGTGTGTGCTAAGTGAGTGAACATTAAAGATCACACAACAGAACTGTGCGCATGCTCTCTCTCTCTCTCTCTCTCTCTCTCTCTCTCTCTCTCTCTCTCTCTCTCTCTCTCTCTCTCTCTACCGTCAAGTGACTTGTGCATTGTTTTACTTACTTGTTTTTGACGTATCCGACCGAACTACAAACTTTCCAGTGATGTCTGTGAGAAAGGCATATTCACTCGACAAGCTCGCGCATCTGCGCCGCCGCACGCTCAATCCATTCAGTGTGTTTTGCTTATCAGCTCGCACACATCAGCTATACAGGTGTTAATACTGAATGTTTAACATTATATTCATTGCATACATATACTTCGTAGACATCCTTAATCTCTAATAACTCCATTCTGCTGTCTGTTGTTCTGTTGTCGGTGATTCATTGTCTGAATATGGCATTTATCATCATATGCTGTGTGGTATCGGCGTTTGGTATCGGGGTATTTTAATGAGTACAGGAGCTCAGTATTGGGCCCGATACCGATACCAGTGCATCCCTAGCACAAACTTAATTTACTAACACAGACTGAGGGGCCCGTTCACACACAACACCTTTTTTCCATTCCACTATGCTACTTTTTCATTGTTTTTCTATGTAAACATTCACTAGACTGACATCTTCGACTGTTGCATTCACGTCTCACGTGACAGAAGTGCAACTTTTAAAAACATGTCTCAAAGCGTTTTTTCCTCCTTCACTGCACTGCCCGCATCTCATGTTTTTTAAAGCAAAAATGCTTTCTGTTTACTTCTTAATGCTGTATTTTTATGCATATTCATTAACACTCCATATTGCAGATCATTTCCCTGTATAAGTAGCTCTATTAAGGTTTTTGTTTTAATGCATAGCACATTTCTGGTAACGTAAGCAGAGGATTTATGGGTAAAGACTTGGGTGAGTTGGCTGTTTGTGCCCACTCAGACTTACCGGGATCTCTGTGTAAGGATGAGTCAAGGCTTATAGCCCCTCAGTACATGGAGACACACACACACACACACACACACACACATACATACACACACACACACACACACATACATACACACACTCACACACTCACTCACTCACGCACACTTACTATGCTGTGACATCAAAGTGGAAATTTAATATTCATCTGCATATGCCTTTCGATGGTGTATAAGTTGTCCTTAATTTAGTGCGAGTTGTATCTCCTGATCAAAAGAAGAACATTTTTGCAAACTCTGATTTGGCCAGTGCAGCATTTTAAGATTTTGCTAACCCTTCGGATATTTCTCTCTCCCCTCAGGACTTTGATGATTTCATCTTTGCTTTTTTTGCCATGGAGATGGTAATCAAGATGGTTGCACTGGGCATCTTTGGAAAAAAATGTTACCTTGGAGACACCTGGAATCGGCTAGACTTCTTCATTGTGTTGGCTGGGTGAGTCCTGAAATTACTTTACTAAAACTGTTGTAAGTTTGGAGTCAATAACCTTTTTTTTTGTTACTTTAATGTTACTCATTGAAATTTCTATCCATCAAAGACTCCTGAAAAAATTTATTACAATTTCCGCAAATATGTTTAGAAGCACAATAATTTTCAACACTGGTTATAATAAGAAATGCTACAAAGTGTTCAAATCCAAAATTGCATTTTAAATTATAATATTTCACAATATAATTGCAATAATTCACAGTTTGCAGTTCACTTTACAGTATTTTTGATCAAATGTAAATATAATGTAGAAACTTAAATTTTCTGCAGAGCTGCTTTGCAACAGTTTGTATCGTGAAAAGCACTATACAAATAAACTTGAATTGAATTGAATCAAATTGATACAGCAAGGTGGGCATACGAGAATTTAACATTAAATATTTTACCAACTCCAGTACCAACAGTAGCTTAAAATACATGGTCACTATTGAAATTAAAGAACTACATGAAAATTCTTTAAAATATTATTCTTTCGTGTTACCCAGTAGAAATACCTGCATATCAGTTTGAAGCAACATGTCAACCCTAGTAAAAAATAATATATTTAAATTACATTTATTCATCTAAGTATAGGTCAAATCTATTAACATATTTCCTGACATATCGCTTGAGATTTAATGATATAAAATATAATAAAACAAATTTCGGAGTACTGCTTGTACGCAATTGCCATTTCATAATATTAAGCCTGTGTGTTTTAATGTCACTATTGATAAGAATTGCATGATTTTTGAATAATATTGGTCTTTAAATGCAAGATATTTAAAGTGTACCTGAAGTATACTTGCAATAGCTCCACTTTAGCACAATCAAATATACTTATGTTATCTTTAGTTGGAATTCAGCACTACTTCTGCACAATTAAAGTACTGTACAGTCTGTACAAAATTAGTTGTTCCAATTTAGCAGATTTTAAGTATGCCAGTACTAAAAGTACAATTGCAGGGTATTTTTATTAAGTACATAAATACAGTATGTAAATGTATTTGTAGTATACTTGGCGTAAAATAAATGTATTTCAAATACATTTTAGTATATTTATTTGTCACTAGGGAACATGTGGGTAAGTAAATAAGGAATTGGGATGCGGCTAGTTCTGTCTGTTATCAGCCTGTGCTTCTGAATCGGTCACGTCACACATAGTTAGCTGCAAATACGTAATTCTCCAATGCGTCTGTGTGAGAGTCAAAATAACCTTTATCACTGCCAGATTCTACGTTTATGTGTATGTGTGTGTCTCAAGTCTTCTAAATAGGGCACGCTGTTGTGTGTGGCACTTTAATGTGAACCACTAATCAATGAACATGGGTTTGTAAACACCATAAAACAAAGAGACTGGTATTAAATACATACAGTTAGTTGTGTAAATGTGTGCCCTGGGAAATATAGTAAAGAAAATGTGTATCACTAATATAGATCTACAACTTTTTGAGAAAGCCATGAAAGGTCAGAAAAGACAAGCTGCTTAGTGAATAAAAGATTTGTGGTTTGTTATGTGATGTTTGCTTTCCAAGAAACACATGGACTCCCATTCCCATTCCATGAAGCTTGTCAATAATGACTCAGTGGCAGCATGGGCTTTATTGCCATGAGGTATTTACTAACCTCATGTGTTATGTTGGTAATCTCATAGAATTATTTGTTGAGATGGAAATCATCTCAGCATTTGGAGTGTATTGAAGCACTTTCTGGAGACATCATCAAAAGTGTGTGCACAAGATAATCATACAAGAGTGACAGACTGCTGGCTTGTTCCACTGTTGGCGCAAACTAGTTTCCTCTCGGGTTTTTGATACTTCTCCAGATGAAACGCTTACCACCAAAACGTTCAGTAATTCATGACAGTCTATATCATCTTACACATTCTCAGCAATTTGATCAGTTGTGGTACCTTCTGAAGAATCTGGTCCATGGTATAGTAGTGGTATCAGGTACCATGGTTTTTGATATATACACCGTAATTCTGAAATGGTATTCTCATGATACTCAAAATTACTTCCAAGAATACTGTGGTATATGTCCAAAAATTAATGGCAGTACTCTATAGTGACATGTTCAAAAAGCTGTGTTACTTGTCCAGTGTCCAATGTAGTACCATGTCCAAAAATCATGGCAGAACCACGGATTTTGTTTGTTAGTACTAAGATTCATTTATATTTTGGGCTTTGGTAAAAATTGGCAGGCCAAGTAACGTAAAAAAAGTGTAATTCATTATAAACCTGAGAACTTGGAGGCATGGTTTATATGTGCCATTTGTTTCAGTGTAAAGGTTAACATTTAGTGTCTTTTTTCCTTTTGGAGAACATTCTGATGCAGTAAATCACAAGTCTAAAATTCACTTTAGCCTGCTTACTATGTGAATAAATTGGTGTTGGTGGTTCAACTAGATGGTTCGGTTTCCAAAACCCCCTTCACTCAGACATTGTTTTGCTGAATCTTCTGTTCTTTTCTATCTGAGGTGAGCCAGAGAGCTTATAGAAGTTGAAAGATCTTGGCTGCTGTGCTGCGGATCGTATGACTTTGTGTGTCTCATCTGCAGAGACATTGAGGCGAGCTTTCTCTCTTCTCAATCTTTCAAAGCAAACCCTTGGAGAATGCAGACTCTAATACACCCCACCAAGACAAGGTATCAGTTTCAGACACCCGCAGCGGTTTGGCAACTTCTGCTGAATCACTTTTAAATTAGTCTGCCCTTTTCCTATCCGCAGAGTCTTCACACACAGAGTTAAATACACAAAACTTTCCAAGTCCACGGGGCTTCTACAGGGATTGTGACAGTGTCTTCAGGGATTGTTTTGAGGCTTTTTAAATGCTCTATGAGACAGAAAAACTTTTACGATTTTTAACGAGAGATTGGGAATAAAGTCATTTCTAGAATTTCTTCTAGCATACTTTGCCATAACCTTGATGGAAGTGAGTTTTACGAGTTTTTCCATAATGCTCTACCAAATGTTGCATACTTTGACAAGGAACCAATATGTTATTATTTCAGGCATTGTTCTCTCATGCATTTTCATGCCAACTTTGGCCTAGACAGGAAACAGATACAAGACAAATTTTGTCTTTTATTTTTGCTTAAATATTTATTTTACTGGAATACCTGGTGTTTTTACACTATTATTTTTCACCAGTCCCTGTAATGATATGCTGCATGTTATATAACTCATCTGGGATATGATGTATGATTAGTCTGGAAGCTTCACCATAATGGCCAGATGTCTTAATCTTCTCTCTTTTCCTTCCTCTTCCTCATTCCACTAATTCTAAAGCCTCTTCTTCTGATCCACTTCCACATATTCTTCTCTTTCACAATTTTTTTTTTCTTTTTCTACATCCATAATTACTTCGTATGGTTTTCCTCTTCCACTTTTAAATTCATCTTATATCCACATATATAGTACATCCCTTTCTTCTCTTTTTTATCTCTTCATTTTCCTCATCTTCTTTCCCCTTCCCTTTTTCCTTCCCCTTCCCCAGTATTGTTGGCTTTTTGCCTGAAGTTGGCTGGTAAAAGGGAGTGAAGGCTCTGACTGTCTTCCTGGAAACATTTCAGGTTTTTAGTTTAGAAAGACCCTTCAACTTGCTTTCTTTTTCTGGTACACACTCACCACTTTTAAACCCAGCAAGCTGACCCTGAGAGTTAGGATTGACTGACATAATACTCCACTATTCAAAAAACCTTTACAGTTATTTGAAGATTTTCTTCACTTTTATAGTAAGAATAAGTTTATCTATCCCGTGATGGGCTATTCACATGAATGTCTTGGTGAGAAAATGCTGATAATTTACTTTCCTTCTGGGTCGTTTGACCTGACATGTATTCTGTTTCATGTAGACAGCTGTCAGTTTCTGGTCAAGTCAATAGTTCTAAGGCTAGCACAACCTGTCAACATAATTGTCATCGTTCTTGTCAAAAAAGCTGACAGTTGCTGTCTTTTGTGTGACTGTCACCAGAACATGCAGAAGACGCTTTCATAAGCCCACTGCTCAAAACCATCCACAACAGCTGATGAAGTTTACTTTTTTATTTCTATTCTAGCCAACATCTGAGAACAGAGTTTAGAGACAGGTCTGCTCTAGATTGAATCACAGTAAAAGCTCCTGATCAGGTCATGACCCACATCGCCAGTGCTAATAGAGACTCTTCAGGCCTGAATGAGGATTCCGTGCTGAGGTTTAAGAATCTTCAGGAATGCCATTTGGCCAGGAGGCTGTTGATGACACTGGACAGCATCCAGCCCTTTCATCTTAGGCGTTCTTCATCTCAAATTTGTATATGGAGATGCCTGGAACTGATAACGCAGTCATTCACAGATACGAGCAGATGGCTAAGAGCTTCCGCACATCCATTAAGCTGAAATTCATTTACTAACCTAAAGGGAAAGAGAAGGATGGCAAAATATTTGCTTTTACTAACCGTTTTGTTAGGGGAGAGTTGGTGAAATAATAGCTTTGAAATAAGCAATAGTACACCGAAAAATCATTTACTCACTTCTGTTGATTAAGTCTGCATGATTTTCATGATGCTTTAATGTTGCTTTTGTAGATTTTTTGACACGTGAATGTCAACATATGCCATATTTGTACACTCTTCAGTTAAAGGTTATTTATTGGCATTCATGGTTTTTAAAAACTATGTTCTTTTAAAAAGTGTTCACTGAAAGGTTTGAACCCAAAATGGTTCTTAAATTGCAATACTGTGGAAAAAAAACTATTTTGAAAATTTATTGAGTGTATGGGTCAGTAGACTTCGTCAATAGCTTCCTTTTGTGTTCCATGCAAGAAAGAAAGTCATACAGTTTTGAAACAACCTGAAGGTGAGTAAGTAATGACAGAATTTTGGGTGAATTATTCCTTTAGGTTCTCATTTGATTTGGTAACTTTAATGAAATATTCAGGCTTCGTATAATGGCCTTCGTCACTCACGCTCTGTTTGGAAAAAAAAATGTTGTTCAAACAAATCTCACTGTTGTCAACTGCTGTTTGAATTCTTAATCAAACCACTGTCCTCATGAGGGAGAGGAGAAACCAAATGTCCACCTCTGCTTCTGATTTAATGATGCTGCTTCAGCTGTTTCCAGACCCGCTGCTGATGCACATTATGTTCAGACCCAGACCTTGTCAATAGGACGAGACAAGGACAAAGCATTACGAACAAAGGTTATCAAACGTTTCCTGAAGAAAAAGCCAGTTACAGGTCCTCTTCATTAATTTATTTTCGACCCATCAGTGGAACGCTTTTTAGCTGAGGCACACAGAGCAAATCTCGTTTCCTCTTCATCCACTCGAGTTATACGTCTGCATTAGCTTCCATTATGATTATTATTCTGTAAAGCGACCACAGGGCCCCAGAATGGGTCAGTATTGACATAGTATACTGTATGTAGTCTCAAGGGGAAAGACAGAGAGGAAAGAACAAAAAATGGCTTTATTCCTCATTAAAATGGTGGGAAGTGTAGTGCTGCTATGCTCTCTCAGACATTCTTTCTCTTTGAATTGGAATGCTCTTGCTTGGCTTAGGTGTTGAGGTATTGTTTTGAAGAACACTTATTTGAGAAACAGAAAGGAAGTTGTCTTTTTGCTGTTCTGAATTCGAGGCTAGGGGCACATTATCCTGTTCCGACCACAGTAAATCAATCTGTCCCATCCCATAAAAACAGAAGAGCACCCCTGACGGCAATTGTCTCTGAGAGCTTGTTGAGAGAGAAATAAATAGAAAAGTACAAGACAGAAATATACAACTGAAGATAAATATTGTTTGAATCTCTCTGTTGGTCTCTGTTTGTGAGCTGAGACAACTAGACAGGCCCCATGAAATCAAAATGGAAGTTTTGTAGCTTTTAGTCCACACCTGTTAGCTCTGAGGCAATTTGTTCTCCTGAAAGTTTAGGAAAATAGCTTTTAGCGGATGTAGCTAAAACGAAGCAGAAAGCATTTCTATATATGCTACCTTTTTAAATGTTTTTAATATTTTCGAAAGAAGTCTTTTATGCTCACCAAGGCTACATTTATTTGACCAAAATAAAGAAAGAAAAAAACCCATTATATTTTTATTACAATTTAAAATGTCAGTTTTCTATTTTAATACATTTTAAAATGTAATTTATTTCTGTGATGGCAAAGCTGAATATTCAGCATTCATTACTCCAGTCTTCAGTTTCACATGATCATTCATAAATCATTCTAATATGCTGATTTAAAACATTATTTATTTATTTTCACAGTTGAAAACAGTTTTGCTGCTTAATATTTTTGTGGAAACTGTTACATTTTAGTTTACCTAAAATTAAAAATATCGTTATATTCTAATTTTTTATCAATTTAATGTGTCCTTGTTTAATTATCGTAATGATTTCTTTAAAAAAATATCTGACGCATTTGTATTACATTCCAAAGAGCTCCGTTATCAGCACCACAGTGGAAAATGAAACCGGATCCGTGCTGACTGGCCCGGATCGGCACGGAATGGAACTGTTAAGCAAAAAGAACCGTTTGGCCCAATAGTGGAAATGTTCTATAGCGGCTAATGTTCTTACCATAATAAAACCTACCTCTGATTAGCAATAGTAAAGCAAATTCAAAGAAGGGACAAGCATTTTGATGTGTTTCTAACAATAACTACAGTGAACAAAACTTGTGTTGCTTGCATTATGATAACTGTACTAGTCTCCCTTTGTCATTTGTAGTTGGTCTAAAACGAGATACCATAAATAAGACAAATAATTTACTTCATGTGGACAGACTGAGAGGGAAAGTGAGGACCGAGTATGTGTGCGTGTGTTGTTAGGGGTATCTTCCTTCTCTATCTTAATGGAGAGCTGATTGTTCGGAAGTGAACCTCCTCTGAAACTCGCCTCATTAACCTGCCAGGTGGTGGAAGACACCAAGCTCTGATTGAACTGCGGCCAGGACGGCTGCTTTGAAGACCACAAGGGACTAGACAGAGAGAGAGAGAGAAAGGGAAGCATAAAGCATCTGAAATACCGCATGTACTCTGTTGCAACCTTTTTACGTAAACTAACAAATCTTGCATTGATCATACAGAGCAACCCTGGTTCATAATGTATGAAATGGTGCATGTCCCAGAAGAGCTGGTATTTCTAATGCTGCAGGAATTTAAATGTTTTTCAGTACTTTCAATAGTCTGTTGTAGAGCTGTTCAAACAAGACACAACAGCACGCTAGCTCTCTCTCTCTCTCGAGTGCAGCCGGAGATCGATTTGAGCGGATTTCTTATGGATGTGGAAGGCCACAGTTGTTTTGAATCCGAGACCCTTGGCTCGCTTATACTTTTCCTATTATAGTGACCTCGCAACTTGCATTGTATACGCAGCGTGGAGCTGTTGTTGATTGTGTGACCATGTTTTCAAGAAACGGAGAGATTCTGGGAAGGTGTGTCATCCTTCACCACGGCCGTTCCAAACACAAACAGATAACAGAAGTGAGGTCTAGGTGCTGACTGGACAAACGCCCGGGTATGACACTTCAGTTTTTGTTTATGTGTTTGCGAGCGACCATCTTAGTGATTCATACGTGTGTATGATAGAAGTAAGAGGCTGTTGACGATATCACATTTACACACGTCCTCCTTGTTTGGACGCATCCTACCTCCCTGGGGACATTTTTGCAGAGTGTCCTCACGCATGTCCTGTCTCTCTCCTTCTCCTTCCATATCCACTTCCGGTGTACCCCTTTCGATATTTTCGTGTTTTCTTCGTTCCCATTCCTTAAAATTTTTGAATTAGTTACCACTGTTATTATTTTTGCAGTCCAGTCACCAGCTGGTTTCCATCAAGCCCAATCAGTGCCTTCAAAGCTGTTCTGCACATTTCAGGAGCAACAAAGTCAGAACACATTTCCTCACTGCCCTGCTTGGCTAATGGGGCTCGCACTGTTTGCACGTCACCGACTTCACTCGATCCGTAATTGAAAGAATGGAGAAACACCCCAGATCACGCAGCTTTAATCTAAGCTGGCCATGTGACCGTGAGAACCCTCATTAACATGTGCATATGCTTATCGACATCAGCTTTGTGTATTAACTTGATACGTACTGTAATTCTACATTTTTAAGTTGTTGTATGGCCAGAAATGGTTATTGGGTTTGCAATTACACGGTTGCAAGCTCACAGGCACTTAGAGACACACACTTTGTTTATTTTCTACAAAAACATGCGATTCTTTCATGTGCCTCACTCCGAAGTTCACATGTGCGGAGCAGCTGTGGATGTGTTTGTTTGCGAAAGCGCTACATTAACCTTCCTTCCACCTCTCTTTGACCTGATTGAAAATGATTCAGTGTAATTGTTTGATGAATCCTGATAACTTTCGATTGATCTACAGTATGGCATTGGCAGTTCGGCAGAAAACACGCCACTAATGTGTCTGGGCTGTCAGTGTTTATTTGAAAATATTGCTGGCCTTTTACGCTTTGTTGCCATAGTAAGTGATACATATGGAAGATATTCATTAGTTTAAAAATCAGATCAGTTTTTGCTTTCAGGTGATATTAAAAATTCCAATAAAATCCAAAATGTGGATTAATTAACAGATGCACTGCAAATGGGGGGTAATGCGTCTTCATTAGTATGTGTATACATTCAAATATCTTGCTTTATTGAAAGTTGAAACCCTTTTTATTTGTGTGTTTACAGGATGCTGGAATACTCTCTCAACCTGCAGAATGTTAGTTTCTCTGCTGTCCGAACGGTCAGAGTACTTCGACCTCTTCGGGCTATCAACCGAGTGCCCAGTGAGTACAATATCAGCCACCATTTTCCAAATGCACTTGCTAACATTAGTTAGCTACATTAATTTACATTAAAAAAACAAACATTAAAACAACAATATTGTTAATATTATTTAATAGGCCTGACCTAACATGAACTAACAATGAACAGTTGTATTTTTATTAACAAATTTTTAACAAATATGAATACAGTAACACATTTATTTCTCATTGTTAGTTAGTGTTAGCTAAAGCAATAAGTAATGTTAATTGAATACAATCTTATTATAAAGTGTCACAGACATTCCTGAATGAATCAGTTTTTTTAAACAAATTGGTTAAGTAAATGATTCAGTGAGTCACTCAAAGACAGTCATTTGTTTTGTTCTTGAATTTATCAATGTTTTTGAATGAATCAGCTAAATGAATGGTTCTGTAATTAACCCTATAATTAAGACCATACTTGTTGCCGCCACCTGATGTAAATTTGTAACTTGCAGAATGATTCAACAGTCTTATTTGGAAAGTGCAAAACATGCACAGTAATTCACAGTAATAAAACAAAGCAGTGTGCACAGTAATAGAAGTTTCTTTTTATATTATATTGAGATTTATTGCTTGTGTTTTTGTACGTTAGTAAGGATTTTGGAATCTTATGTTCACCCCAAAAGTTTAAGTATGGTACATTTCTACCAGTTTCTGCTGTAGAAAATAGGAACTCAGAACTTAATTCAATTTATTAATTCCCTGCATTCAATCATAGAGTTTATTAAATTCAGAATTTTCTATGTTGAATTACATTATTTAAGCACTGTGGTCAATTAATGCAATTTAATCAACATTTGAATGAGAAATGTATCCTGGGCTCAGTCATATACTGTACCAGAGGAGTTAATGCTTTAGATTTATAGATCATTTTCCGCTTCAGTGCTTTTAACGGCTACTCTCTTTTCACACACACACACACACACACACACGAGTGTATACATATGTATGTATATACACACACACACACTCTCTCTCTCTCTCTCTCTCTCACACACACACACTCTCTCTCTCTCTCTCTCTCTCTCACACACACTCTCTCTCTTTCTCTCTCTCTCTCTCTCTCTCTCTAAGGCAGGGTGATGATATTTCATTGGCCACATCTTTATATACCGGATATTTTAATCACCCTCCGTGCCAAGGATATGCCCGCGGTTCCTCCGCGGCTCTTATTTCACGAGGAGCCGTGTCTGGCCAATTCTGCTTGATGTGTCCCTATTTGTGGAGAGTAGTAAAATATATATTGAACAATGGTAGCATTTAGCTGGAATGTTTTGACTAGCCCAGCTAAGGTTTTGGTGAGGGTAATTTGTGTGGGGTCCTGTTGAGGGTAATTTGTGTGGGGTCCTGTTCAGTTCTCACCCCTCTGGATACGGTTCAGTATGTCTGTCAGTCTGACAGACAAACTGCACACATTCTTCATCAGAGGAGCAGGCCGTTATTCACTGTAGTCCTCGGGGGTCACAAATGGCATCCAGGTGTCTTCCTTCTAGTTCAGTTAGGAGACAAGAGTGCATCCATCTCTGTTATGATTAATAACTAATTAATACCTGTGCCAATCTGAGACAGGGGGCGAAGTGGTAGCAGACAGCCTAATTCATTATTCAGGACCCACCCAGACTAATTAAAGGCCTAATGTTTGCATTATACAAGCAGCCATATCACCATGTAACCCAAGACTGGTTGCCCACTGAAGCTAAGCAGGGTTGAGCCTGGTCAGTACCTGGATGGGAGACCTCCTGGGAAAACTACTGGTTGCTGCTGGAAGAGCTGTTAGTGAGGCCAGCAGGGGGTGCTCACTATGTGGTCTGTGTGGGTCCTAATGCCCCAGTATAGTGAGGGGGACACTATACTGTAAAAAGCACCGTCCTTCGGATGAGATGTTAAACCGAGGTCCTGACTCTCTGTGGTCATTAAAAATCCCAGGATATCCTTTAGAAAAAGAGTAGGGTGTAACCCCGGCATCCTGGCCAAATTCGCCTATTGGCCTCTGACCATCATGGCCCCTAACCATCCCCATATCTACTGATTGGCTTCATCACTCTGTCTCCTCTCCACCATTAAGCTGGTGTGTGGTGGGTGTTCTGGCGCACTATGGCTGCCGTTGCATCATCCAGGTGGATGCTGCACACTGGTGATGGTTGAGGAGATTCCCCCTTCCATGTAAAGTACCCAGAAAAGTGCTATATTAATTTAACAAATTATTATTATTAATTTGTGAATTATTTTATCTGTGGCTCGCCTGCTGTGGACGGTCACTGGGAAAATGGGTGACAGAGATTTTTGTTGATCCTATTAGTCAGTTTTCACTTTTTTTCCAGCACTAATCAAAACAAAAGCGAGGGAGAGAGAAGAACATAATAGGAGTTAAACTCAAATCATCAATCATTAAACTGTCAAGCTGGAAACTAAAGCAGCATGTCATAAACATTTTGAAATTCTTTTGACAGTAAAGTATTAGATAAATTGGTATCGGTGGTCTTTTCCACTCTACAAGACAAATTCTGCAACTAGGGTCTAAAAGTTTTTTTGAAAGGTTTTTAAAATTAAGTGTATTTTATTGAATTTATTATTTTATTTTTCAAAAATTTAATTAGACTATAGTGTACTTTTAAGAATTATGTATATTTTTTTATGTAAAAAACTGTAGACAAAAACTCCATAAAACAGTTTTGAAAGTTGTATGTTGCCAAAAATGATATGATCTAGTATCTTTATACAGTGTTTGGCATTGTATAGACTGTAAGTCTATCCCTCAAAGTCTTGTTTTCATCCGTGTTAAATTCAATATGGTGTCTACCTTGTCTAAGGCCTATGGTTGAGCTTGTACTTTCCAGAGTCAAGTCAGTCCCACTCTGTATTTTCTTCTATGTCCTCTATACTTCCCTGCCCTCTGTCGTTCTGTTCTCCCTATCTTTGAGGAGCTGTCTTAATCAACATCACACTCTGTTGTTCTCAACACCCATGGCTTGATTGATGAAGAGACGGGGGAAAACTGTCAGTAGATGACAAACATGTTCCCTCACAAATCAAAATACTCAACACTGCTGTGGTGTACAGCTGGCTCACTCTGCCTTGTATTTGGTGTGCAGGTGTAAAAAAGCGATCTCTTAAAAGGTTTGTAATATGTAGACAGACCACTGTTCGTGCCCTTTCACTCCCCCAGAAGGTGGATTAGTCTGTCAGAAAGTCTGGAGCTCTTTTACACTTCATCTTCTGGATTAGAATTCACCATGATTCCACACTCGAGGGCAGTTGGAGGTTAATTGGAAATCCGCCTGGCTGCCCACTTGTGTATTCTATTATTATTTGGGCTGAGCAACAACATCATGTCGAGTGTCTGCCAGCGGTGACGTTGCGGTCATCAATTTCAGAAGGCCAGCAGTAATTGGAGTGGTGGACACGTAGATTGGTGAGAGGAAAGAGGGCACTAGAGAGGAAGAGGAAGAGAGGAACTGAAAACTTTGTCCACCACATGAGTGACTTTTTAAGAATTATGAAAATTACGAAGATGAGAGTGTGCCGGTGCGACAAAGGAAGCAGACAGTGAAATGGACTGTGTAATTTGTGTAAGTGTAGTCTATAAGTCTTGGACCAGGTGGATGGCTTTATTATTCTAATTAAATTAAATTAAATTAAATTACATTTTTTATTTAATTAAATTTAATTGATATTTAAAATAAAATAAATATTGAAAAAAAAAAAAAAAAAAGTAAATGTATGGTCACCCTTCAAGTGTTTCTCTACCAATTGGGATACTTTAAAACAGTAATATAAATCATGTAATTATTGAAAACAATGAAATTATGTATATTATTATTAAAATAATATATTAAAATATTATATGTAATATTTCTAAAATGTAAAATTAAAATTTTAACACTTACTAAAATTAATATTTTAACACTGAAAACTTTAAAACTGTTTATAATTTTATATGCAAAGTGCATCAATAACCCTTGGAACGAATGGATGATAGAATCCTAAATCCAGACTAAATCCAGAAGAACTGTGGCAACATCTCTAAGATTCTTCAAGAAACCTACCCGCAAAGCTACAGTACTGTTAAAAGTTTGAAACATCTTGGAGACATTGCCACAGTTCTTCTGGATTTAGTCAGTCTCAGTTTGTTCGGTTTCTTCATGTCATTCCAGACAGACTGGATGATGATGAGATCAGATCTCTGTGTGGAGTGCTGGCTGCTGTCAGACTCCTTGTGCAAACATAAATCTCACTGGAGTATTACAATTAATGGCAAAATTAATGTTTGAAAATGTAGACTGATATTTCCTACTGATACACTACAGCAAAAGATAGAAATAACTGACTTAAAACCATTTTTAGCTGGTGAAAATATTAGTGTTTTAATAAATTTGGCCACCACTGTATAGCATACATTAAATTACCCTGTAGCAGATCTATACAGGTGGAGCTGGGGAAGGTGGAGGGTTTCTGAAGTGTGCTGCGGCAAGCACTAGCCACGTATTTGAATATTGAGCAGCAAGCTTATTGGCTGCTGATGCAAAAAGAAACCAATCAGCTGTGCCATGTTAATGATGATTTAATTATATCAGATTGGGTTAGACCTATTGGCCTGTGCCATCTAGAGTTTCATGACAGAACATTGTATTTATCTTTTTAACATCAGGGCATTTATTTCTCCAGCACTCTTTAATGAGCTTTTGAGTGAAATCAGTGGGTTGAGTGTTGTTTTTTTACAACCTTATTGAATTAATATTGACAAGATTAAACTTCTCATCTCTTTCGTTAAGTATTCTGCCAAGTATCAACACCCTTATGTTAAGACTGCTACAGCAGTACAACACTGGAATAGACTCCTGTGTTTATGTGGTTTTCATGTCCCCTCAAGCTGTTTTAATTAAACCTTCAGAGAAGCTGCTCTTTTATTATCTGTGGAAGCTTATGAGAAATAAATATAAAGCATGGTTATGATCTCTTTCTCCCCTGTGCTTTGTTATTGAGCTTGTTTGGTGCATGTGGAGGACTCCAAAGGGCAGGGGATCCCAGGGGACTTCTTCATAACACAGGGGCCCGAGCACATTGTGTGGCCTGGAAGACTCTCTTTTCAACAGAAAAGAGCAGCTATGGCAGGATATTTACAGTTTGCCCTTGGGGAATACGCTCTCCTAAATAATCTTTTCAGGAGGAGTTTAGAAATGAGTTGAGCAACCTGCGGAGAGTCAGACCTTTGCATTAGTAAATAGCCATAGACTGACATAGCTAGGTCAGACAAGGAAACGGGTAAATAACGAGTTGTTTTCTGGAATATTAGCAAGATTTAATTTGTCTGTCAGTATCGGTATCAATGCAGTGATAAGGAAAATTAGGACTGACATCCATGGTAGGTGTGGAAAAGGACTTTAGATGGTTAAATAATCATATAAAGAGGAAGTATGCCATTTTGATGTTTTCATTTGCGGAGAGAAATTAATATAGCAGTAAAAGATTTTAAATTAAAATCTATTTTTAAAAATGTTATTTAAAAAATCTGTCATCATTATTGTGCCAAACCTATATGACACTCTTCTGTGGAACATGAAAGGAGATATTTTGTTTGTAATCAAAGAGTTTTGGTTCCCATTGACTTCCATTGAATTGTATGTCTATATAATGGTAGTCAGTGGGAACCAAAATGGATTGGTTACCAACATTCTTTAAAATATCTTTTTAAGTTTTCATTTTTTGGTGCACTATCCATTTAACGCATTCTTTTTTTTAAATATAGGCTTTCAATAGATTTTTTTATGTAGTATTTAAATTGTGCTTTTAATGCAACTTTTAAATTGCAATATTAAATTAAACTTAAGTTCTTACATTTGTAAATGCTTTACTAAATGTAAAAATGCTTTTAATTTGCAACTTAAATTTTGCTTTTTGAAACTTTTTTCAAAAAATTAATTTAACCTTTTTGTCTGTCAGGTTCAGAATTTATTTATTTATTTTTGTTTGTTTGTTTGTTTGTTTATTTTAATTTTTTATGTTGATAATTATCTCATTCTTTTACTTTTAAATGCTATTTCTAAAATTTTCAAAGATGCCTGGGAACCTGTTTGAATTCCAATTGATTTAAATGGCAGTTGCTCTGCTGGTACGCAATTTAGGGTGCTTTCACACCTGTAGATCTATTGCTTTGTTCCGAAACAGGGATTAAAATTATTACAATGTTGCTTTTTATTCTTGATGCGGTTCGCTTTCTCATGGCAATGTTTCTAAACTGACCAAATTTGTTAATAAAAGTCACGCGCGAGTAAACCGTTCTCTCATTGATCAAAGTTTCACGATTTATTTTCCTGGATTCCACTTAGCTGTCACAGCTGTCATCTGTCAGGATGGAACGACAACAGCTTCGCGGGCTTATTGTTGTTGTTGTTGTTGTTTTTTTTGTAGATGTCATTATATTAATTTATCACTTTGAGCAGGAGTCCAGGATTCATCGGGAAAACATTTTTAAAATGCACATACTAGGAAGAAGAGCAATAAGATGGCATTATAAAAGGAAAAAGTGCGCTTTGATTTTGAATGGGAAAGACGTGCTCATCCACAGACAATTCACATGGTTCATTTTGAAGTATTAGCAAAACAACAAAGCTAATGCTTTTCATGGAACTTACGTAATTACCTATTATACATTGTGATATAGCCTGGTTCGTTGGTCCGTTAGATCAGATTGCTTTCTCACTACAACCGAACCACTCCAGAGTTCGTTTTCAATCGAGCCGAGACCACCTCATTCAGGTAATCTCGGACTGATTGTTTTGGTGCGGACCCGAGCGCGATTGCCGTGTTCACATATGCCCAAACGAACCGAGCTAAGGGGGGAAACGCGCCAGGTTCCGAAACAACGGGACAGGTGTGAAAGCACCCTTAAAATCTGCCATTATTGTTCATGAGGCTCAGCCAATCAGCGAAGTAATAAATTCCATGTGATAGTTGAATCTAATATTACACATTTTGTGTAGTGTACACTACAATATATTTTAGAAAATTAAACAATTCCTTGAGTTTTATACATATTTTGGAAAATCTAAGTCATAAAATGAGTTGACAAGTAACATTAACAAAAAAACATTGACTAAAGTTAGCTCAGCCTCCTGCTTAGACAGTCCATTATCATATTGTGAGGAAACTCACATGGCCCGGCTTTCCATTTGTCAGGCTTCTTAAGGGACCCAAATTCCAGAAGGTGATTTTCTCCAGGAAATACACCTGGCTCCCTGTGGGGAATTACCTTTCAGTTTGTAAGAGACACGGATCTGTGCCACTGTCACTGATTCAATGCTTGTTAAGCCCTGACTTGGATTGCTGTGCTAGAGTGAACTCCACAGTCATTTGGAGTCACTAATGACAGAAGTTAGGAAGTGATTTTCTGTGCAGAAATCTCAGAGCAGTGGATTATCCACAAAAACACATCGTAATTGGAAGAAACACTCTGAATTTCAGAGACCTCGATTGTCGTTCTGCACTCACCATTTCCTAATTACAAGTAAATAGATACAGGCTGATAAACACTCACAAAACGATGCAGCGTTTCCTAAATTCCCAGACATAAAAAAATATTTAGAGGCCATGTTTCCATCAGGGCGTCTCATTAGAGAAGAGCGAATTTAAGGGGCTAAAACCCGTCTCGAAGACGAGGGCTTTGAGAAATGCAGCATCTGCACAATACTAAGCTCTGTAAACCCACACAGCACAGAGGCATTTTATATGATGACATGGGTCCTCCATTGTCATTCATTCCTGTTAATGCCTCACTGCTTATCGCCACTCACTCTTCCTCCAAATGTGGAAATTACAGCCGGCCACAGTTATCACCCACAGACTGCAGGCTGCCAGGGAGCACCGGCTGTATTACCCTGCTCCACCAATTACCCGCCAAACCCTGAGCAGGAAATGATTTTCATCATTTATGCTCCAGTCAGCTGGCATTGTGGTTTGACACAGGGCAGATATATTGGAAAAGCCAGGGCAGCAGCAGTGTCTGAAAAACTGGATATCAGCAGAGATTTTTACTGGCGCATATAAACATTCGTACTGTGGGTCGACAATGAGCCTCTATAAACGGGAAAGAGAGCAACAGTTTGTTTAGTGCATTATAGCACTATAATTTCATATGTTTTTCGAGAGCAATATGCTTGTAGCCATTTCTTTTTATTATTACAACAGTGTGTTTTTGAGCGTGTGAGGGATGAAATAATACTACAGTTGCACTTTCATTGTGTTGCAGGTATGAGGATCCTGGTGACGCTTCTGCTGGACACTCTTCCCATGCTGGGCAATGTGCTGCTGCTTTGCTTCTTTGTTTTCTTTATCTTTGGGATCGTAGGGGTCCAGTTGTGGGCCGGGCTTCTCCGCAACCGCTGCTTCCTCCCGGAAAACTTCTCCCTGTGAGTGTGATGGCCTGGGATGTAGTATCACAAGCATGATATTGATTTAAAAGTGACCTCAGGAGTCTTAAAATGAGAGGGTTTATAATGTGAGCACATGATGAAAGGCCAAGTATCAACTCGAGATCAATTTAAATGGGGTTTTATGGACCTACAGAAAAGAGGATTGAAAGCAATACACAGAAATGCAAAAATTATCAATGACAAACAAATAAATATGATTTATTTCTGTATGTATGTGTGCATATATAAATAATAAAGTATATCAAGTTTATTGCATCTCAATAAATTAGAATGTCGTGGAAACATTCATTTATTTCAGTAATTCAACTCAAATTGTGAAACTTGTGTATTAAATAAATTCAATGCACACAGACTGAAGTAGTTTAAGTCTTTGGTTCTTTTAATTGTGATGATTTTGGCTCACATTTAACAAAAACCCACCAATTCACTATCTCAACAAATTAGAATACTTCATAAGACCAATGAAAAAAAAGTTTTTAGTGAATTGTTGGCCATCTGGAAAGTATGTTCATTTACTGTACATGTGCTCAATACTTGGTAGGGGCTCCTTTTGCTTTAATTACTGCCTCAATTCAGCATGGCATGGAGGTGATCAGTTTGTGGCACTGCTGAGGGGGTATGGAAGCCCAGGTTTCTTTGACAGTGGCCTTCAGCTCATCTGCATTTTTTGGTCTCTTGTTTCTCATTTTCCTCTTGACAATACCCCATAGATTCTCTATGGGGTTCAGGTCTGGTGAGTTTGCTGGCCAGTCAAGCACACCAACACCATGGTCATTTAACAAACTTTTGGTGCTTTTGACAGTGTGCGTAGGTGCCAAATCCTGCTGGAAAATGAAATCAGCATCTTCAAAAAGCTGGTCATGTGTAATTAAACAAGAAACAACGGAGTGCCTAATAAAACCCTCTTTTGTGCGGAACTACTTCCTTCCGCCACGGATTCAAAGCTCAAGTTGACAGTTAAACATACGTCACTTTTAGAATTCGTATCAAGGGCATGTGCTGCTTCAGTTAGGTTATTAGTGAGAAATAACGAGGTTATAAGAGAGAAACAATTTGGCAAGACGTGCATTCAAATGAGAGAGAGAGAGACCGCGAAGCTAGACGTTTCTTCTTATATTAACTAACGTACTCTACGATTAGCTCAGTGAATAATAAAAAAAAAACATAGACCCGGCTAGAACCAGCGGAGTGATACAAAATTGTGAAAGGGCGTTCCTGTAGTGATACCAGTAGAATATATCAGATTTGAGAACCAGAACGAACTGTTGTATAAATTTATATATAATATCAATTATTGTATTTGAACACTATTTTATATACGTAAAATTATAATATATTTAAAAATTATTAGAATAAAAGTTTTACTTATTTTATTTGTTTACTTTGAGTATTAGTGAGTTCTCCTCTATGTTAATGCAGCACAACTCCTTACCCCTTTTTTTTGAGCAAATAAAGTTCAAATTGATATGGAAATAAATGTGCACCAAATGTTCACAAAGGTGAATGGGTCACACAAGGAGTTTTGGAAATGATTTCCATCCACAAATGCGTAAATCTTTTGCAGACACTATCTTATGTTTGATGAATCATAAAAAATGAATAATAAGTTTCCATTTCTCTTCTTTCTGCTACCATTAATTTTCAACCATGAATCAATTCTTTTTGTTTACTATCTAGCACTGTAAACCCCACAGCTATCATTGCACTGAGAGCATGAATTAGACCCCATGGATTCATGGCCTGGCTAACACTGCGTGTTGAAGGAATCCACTGCCTCAAAGAGATTGGCTTGCAGTGGTGATTATGTAACATTAAGACGGTCTTAAACTGTTAAATTGCTCTTAAGAAATAAATATTTCAAGGGGCAGGTTTCTTTGGAAGGCTAGGATTTGTCCCAATGGGTAATCGAAGGTACTTGTGCAGCTAATTCGCCATGGCACTTTCTCTCTGAGGTGAATTTGTGTTGACAGACGGCCCAATTATCCAGTGTCAGAGCCAAATGCCATTAAAGCTAGGCCTTGCTCAATCACATTTCTTCTGGAGATAGTTACTGCTGATCTCACTGCAGCCTGACTGCTGCTCAAATGGGTGTTTGCCCAACCCTAGGAGAAGCTGAGGCTGAGCGGAGGGCACTGAAGTCTTCGTTGGCTGAGTTATTGCTCAATCAGAAGTCAGAAAGAGCTTTATTTCCAAGTATGTTTGCACATACAAGGAATTTGTTTTAGTGTCACAGGCTTGCAGGAAAACAGAGACAACAACAACACACAGATAATAAAAATAAGATGTGAATAAAATACACATGCATAATTATAAATAAACCACAAAAAAAAGAATAAATTGTATGTACAGGTGTGCTATAGATAGAATAGGAATAGAATAAAATAAAATAAAAATAAAAAATAAGTTGTAGGGCTGTACTAAGACTTAGGGTGATAAATAAGTATAAGGTTATTGCACATACTTTTATTGCACAATGGGAGAACATTAACTGTTCATGAGGTAGATTGCCTGGGGAAAGAAACTGTTCTTGTGCCTGGTTGTCCTGGTATTCGGTGCTCTGTAACACCGACCAGATGGCAAAAGTTAAAAAAGGAGATTACTTGGATGTGACGGATCCAGAGTGATTTTCTGAGCCCTTTTCCTCAATCTGGATGTATACAGTTCTTGGAGGGTAGGCAGGGGAGCACCAATAATCCTTTCAGCAGTCCGAACCGTTCTCTGTAGTCTTCTAATGTCTGATTTTGTAGCTGAACCAAACCAGACAGTTATTGACTGTTTCAGCAGCTCCTGTGGCAGGTTGAATTTCCACAGTTGGCGAAGGAAGGACAACCTTTGTTGGGCCTTTTTAACAATGGCGTCTATGTGAGTGACCCAATTCAGGTCCTGAGAAATGGTGGTTCCCAGGAATCTTAATGACTCCACTGCAGCCACTGTGCTGTCCATGATGGTGAGTGGAGAGAGTGCAGGGGGGTTCCTCCTGAAGTCCATGATCATCTCCACAGTTTTGAACGAGCTCAGCTCCAGGTTGTTGTGACTGCACCAGACAGACAGCTCTTTAACCTCCTGTCTGTAAGCAGACTTATCTCTGTCCTGGATGACACCGATGACTGTAGTGTCATCTGCAAACTTCAGGAGCTTGACAGAGGGGTCTTTAGAGGTGCAGTCATTTGTGTAGAGGGAGAATGGCAGTGGGTAGAGGATAGTGGTGTGGCTGTGGATGTGAATTTACCAATTCTCACTATCTGTTGCCTATCTGTCAGAAAGCTGGTGATCCATTGAGAGATATAGCTAGGAACAGAGAGCTGGTTTAGTTTGGTCTGGAGGAGAGTTGGGATGATGGTGTTGAAAGCTGAGCTAAAGTCCACAAACAGGATCCTCACATAAGTCCCTGTTTTGTCCAGATGTGAAACTCCCATGTTGACTGCATCATCCACGGACCTGTTTGCTTGGTAAGCAAACTGCAGGGGGTCTAGTAAGGGTCCAGTAATGTCCTTCAGATAAGTCAACACCAACCTCTCAAATGTCTTCATGACCACAGACGTTAGGGCCACAGGTCTGTAGTCATTAAGTCCTGTTATCTTGGGTTTCTTTGGGACGGGGATGATGGTGGAGCATTTGAAGCAGGCAGGGACACTGGAGACTTCAACTATCTGTTGAAGATCTGTGAGAAGATGGGGGCCAGCTGGTCAGCACAGGTTTTTCAGACATGCTGGTATCACACCATCTGGGCCTGGTGCCTTTCTTCTCTTGCTCTTTCTGAAGACCTGACGCACATCATCTTCGCTGATCTGAAACGTAGGAGTGGGGGAGAGGGGGGTTGCAGGAGGTGTTGATGGTTGTGTGGAGAGATGTTCAGAGCGGGTGTGGGGTGTTAGACGGGGAGTTTCAAATCTACAGTAAAACTCATTCAGGTCTTCAGCAAGTTGTTTATTGGCCTCAGTGCTGGGGGATGGTGTCTTGTAGTTGGTAATGTCTTTCAGGCCTTTCCACATTGATGCAGGGCCGTTGGCAGAAAAGTGGTGTTCTAGCTTTTTAGCGTAGTTCCTCTTGGCCACTCTAATCTCTTTATGCAGTGTGTTTCTGGTTTGATTGTACAAGACTCTATCCCCCCTTTTGTAGGCGTCCTCTTTGGCCTGACAAAGATGACGAAGTTTTGCTGTAATCCATGGCTTATCATTGTTGAATGTTAAATGAGTCCTGGTAGGGATGCACATGTCTTCACAGAAACTGAAATATGATGTTACAGATTCTGTGAGCTCATCCAGATCGTTGGTGGCAGCTTCAAAAACACTCCAATCAGTGCAGTCGAAATAGGCTTGTAATGCCCGCTCTGTTTCGTTGGTCCATCTCTTTACAGACTTTACTATAGGTTCAGCAGATTTAAGTTTTTGCCTGTGAGTCGGTATAATATGAACCTCAATGCACAGTTTATTTGCACTCATTTGCATGAGTTGTCTGAACTGTGTGTTTGTGCATTGAATACATTTTCATTATTTCGTGGCACACACAAGGTGAATTTTTTTTAAATATCCTGGCTACTAAGGCTGCACGATTAATCAAATGCGATTGTCATGCGCATTTTGTTAGTAAAGCCGGTTCTGTAATCAGCAGGAAATCATCATCACGTGCTTTCAGATGGAGCAGAATTTACTACACATAGCCGTAGTTCACTGATAAGTTACGATAAGTTGCGATTATGAAATCAAAGAAATCGTTCGCGATAATGACAGCTGTTTGCATAGCTTCTCAGTGAACTACGGCTCTGTGAAGTAAATGCTGCTCCATCTGAAAGCATCTCAAAATACCACATTTAATAACATATTTTTACTCCAAACTCACTTCATAACGTCAGTCGAGTGTTTGAAATAAATCCTTCTGTGAGATGATGTGGCTTCTTACACAGAATAAGGCACGCAACATATTTCATAGTATTTAAGCAGTGATAAAGGCATTGCATTATAAATATATTTTATTTTAATGAAAATTATAATAATAAGAACTCAGATAAACTGTACATTGCCGTAGTTGTGTGTTTATTAGTCACGTTGAATCGGTGAAAGCAGTTGAATCTTCTGTTTATTCAGCTGCAGCGATGCATTTCCTGGGTTTCTTCTGCGAGGCGTATTTGGAGTTTCAACACGAGAGCACCCTCTGGCCTTTGGATGGAGATTTACTGCTGATCACAGAACCGTGCTTCACTGAAAGATACGCATGACAATCGCAGCTTCTGTCGAATCGCGATCTCGATTCCATTTCGATTTATCATGCAGCCCTACTGGCTACTCTGCACTTCATTGACAGAAAATGAGGAATAGGTCTATAAAGCTGTAAAATAAGAGAAAAAGTAGTAAAATAACCATAAAAGGGGTGCATATGACTTATTCCAACTCTTCTAAAGCGTACATAAGCCTTGTGTGAGGAACATAATGAATTCTTTTGATTTTCATGAACAAATCTTACTAGTACCTTGATTGGAGTGATTCATTCACAAGTTCAGTTCACTGACTCAGTGATCCAGTCACATTAAGTAGAAGACCTGGAAGGCGATCATAAAAGACTGTTTATATATTATGATACTTTTGCCACTTTTGAGACTTAAAAGCCTCACTCCCCTTTTATTGTATTTTTATTGAAGTACATATTTCTAAATTTCAAATTTTGAAAGAAAGGAAGGTTATACCCTTTTACATTTTAATTTTTTGGTGGTAAACTATCATTTTAGGAAGTAATTCTTGTTTTATCCTTTCTACAGGCCTACCAGTCTAGACCTGCACAACTACTACCACACAGAAAATGATGATGAAAACCCATTTATCTGTTCTCAACCACGGGAGAATGGCATGCGCCTGTGCAGCTCCATCCCCACGCTTCACGAGGAGGGCCGGCAGTGCCAGCTGGACATGGCAGCTTACAATAGCACAGACAACACCACCTGCGTCAACTGGAACAAGTATTACACCAACTGCTCTGCTGGAGAGGCCAATCCCTTCAAGGGGGCCATAAACTTTGACAACATTGGTTATGCCTGGATTGCCATCTTTCAGGTCTGTTGTATGTCTTCTTTTATTGCTAATACTGTGAAGACTTACCAAGAGCTATAAAAACACTTACAATGCCTTAGAATGACAGTTTAGTAAGGATGCACAATATATTGTTGCCATAAAAAATAGTGTTAGTTGCTGTTGGAAATGTCGTTGTGTATGCTCATTTCTCCTATTTTTACATTTAGATTACCACGTTCATCATCTAATGCTTAATCTTTAAAAATGATAATAACGTAATAACACTAATCTCAAAAATATTGCTGTTTTACATACTGTACTTTGAAATGTTGTGATGCCTAAATTCACTTGTAGCATTTAAAATGTATGTGTTTATTTATTTATTCATTTGAAAGTAAAGACTGCCACCAAAATCCGAGGCACTTTGACCCAACAGTGACATTTAATTTACTGATTGATTGAAGTTGATCCAAACTAATACTCAATTTACTCTCTTGAACCCAAATGTGCTTACCACAGTTTCATTGACCGTTCAGTGATATCTTAAATGTTTGATATTGTGTTTAAACAACAAAGCTAATTTGTCCTGGGATTTTGGATTAGCCTTTTTAGAATCTGGCGTGGAGGCAACTGCAGGGATCATCGGGCTCTATTAATTTTTATTCTGTGTTCTTTTATCACAAAAAGGGTGATAAGGTTTTAATTATTCTTGCATGTGCCCACTGATTTTAATCTCAAATTGAATTAAAATCTCACTTTTCATATGTTTACAACACAACAAAATAGATTTCTAATTAAATATTTAGGAGACTGTTATGTTAAAAATAATGCCTTATATAAACTGTCTCTTATGGGACATAAGCTGCACTGAATCCCTCTCCTTTTGTTCTTTCCTGTAGGTTATTACTCTGGAGGGCTGGGTGGACATCATGTACTTTGTTATGGATGCTCACTCCTTCTACAATTTCATCTACTTCATTCTCCTGATAATAGTGAGTGGCTGTGGGCTGAGCTGGGCAGACCTGGACTCCTTTATGAGAGCATTACCTGAACTGTTACTGTAACTCTGTGTCAGACAGGCTTAGACAGCTCAGAAGACAAAGACAAGATAATCATATTTTAAACATTTTTTTTAAATGACCATGTTTTTAAAAACAGTCATAGTTGCAATGTCCATAACATGCTATAAATCATGTTTTGTTTAGCCTAGGAAATGGATTGTTGTCAAAATGGTTTAAATCTGTTCAGGAGATCCATTTAGGGGTATTTAAAATGGATAGCTCAGACAAAAATCTAATTTCTGTCATCATATTCTGTCAGTTTACAAATCTAAACTTCATTGTCACATAGATTTATATATAATGTTGGGTACGTATCCAGCTTTATCAATATACATACAGTATACTCATGTGAAGTGATATATACTTTATTGGAAATCGCAACTGCTTAACTTTTATTTCATCAATATAACTATGTTAGCGATCAGCTCTTTATATAAAGTCGTATATACTGTATAAGTATGTATATTTAAAGTATGGCTTGATTGCTTATATTGTTGCTAAATATACTGTATATTATTACACCCAGCTCAAATCTGCTAAATTTGACAATAAATCATGAAGATGTTAAAATATGTGACCCTGGACCACGAAACCAATCATAAGTAGCGCAGGTATATTTGTAGCAATAGCCAAAAATACATTGTATGGGTCAAAATTATCGATTTTTCTTTTATGGCAATAATAATTAGGATATTACGTAAAGATCATGTTCCATGAAGATATTTTGTAAATTTCCTATGATAAATATATCAAAATTAAAATTTTGATTAGTAATATGCATTGCTAAGAACTTCATTTGGACAACTTTAAAGGTGATTTTCTCAATATTTAGATTTTTTTTTTGCACCCTCAGATTCCATTGTATCTCGGCTAAATATTGTAGTATCCTAACAAACCATACATCAATGGAAAGCTTATTCATTCAGCTTTCAGATGATGTATAAATCTCAATTAAAAAAAATTGACCATTATGTCTGGTTTTGTCGAATATTAACAGCGTCACATATTAAAAACATCAACATCATGACTTTCTGTAAAGCTGCTTTAAAACAGTGTGTATTGTGAAACGCACTATGCAAATACATTTGACTTAAGTTGACTTAATTTATTCAATGTCTTGTCTTTCTAAACCTGTTTGACTTTCTTCTGTGGAACAGAAACACGGAAACATTTCTTAAAATGTTTTCTTTTGTGTTACACAGAAGAAAGAAAGTCATACAGGTTTGGAATGATGTGATGGTGAATGAATAATGACAGAATTTTCCTTTTTGGGAGAACTGTACCTTTAAATGCGGGGGTTGTTCTAAACTTCCAATCTGTTCATTTCAAATCCTATTAGTACAGAAAATAACCATTTATTTTATGCTTGCTATTTTTATCATTCCATCTTTTCTTGTTTTTACAGTAGCAATGTTGTTAATGAACAGTGAAGATCTCTCTGTTCATGGTCTCTTCCACTGTTTTTCAGGTGGGCTCATTCTTCATGATTAACCTTTGTCTAGTTGTCATAGCGACACAGTTCTCTGAGACCAAGCAACGAGAGAGCCAGCTTATGAAGGAGCAGAGAGTGCGCTTCAGGTCCAACGCCAGCACGCTGAATAGCTTCTCTGAGCCAGGAAGCTGCTATGATGAGCTTCTCAAGTACCTAGTCCACGTCATCCACAAAGGCACCAGGCAAATCTGCCACCTCATCCGAGCCGCCGGTCGTCGGGCAGGCCTGCGGATCTGCGCTTCTCCGCCACTGGAACCACCGCCCACGAAAAGACGGCGTCAGAAGCTGCGCCAGGGATCTATCCGTCACGTCATGCACCATCAGCACCACCTCCACCATCACTACCATCTGGGCAATGGGAGTGTCCGAACTGATGGGGGCAGAGAGGTGGACAACGGATCCCAGAGTGGAAATGTCAACAACTCTGGGCGTCTCATGCTACCTGTCATTGTCCCTCATCAGGACCCCTTTTGTGGGTCTCTGGGCCCCAGCGGTGCAGAATCTGTGCATAGTGTTTATCAGACCGTGGGCCACCTTGAGCCACTGCGCTGCGGCCCCTCACCTTCTCCCACGGTTCTCCATGCATATAAGAGGAACTCAGTACCATTTGCGGCTCCAGTACATAAGAACTACCCCACGTTACTGTCATCTCTGGCCTTAGAGCAGCTCAGACAGAGAATCCTGGAACCAGGAGGTGGCAGTTGCACTGCTAGTGTCCTTACCAACCTAAATATCCCACCTACTCCCATCAACACCTCACAGTGCCTGGTGGAGACACAAGGTCCTCCTGGTAAATGGATTTTAAACTGAAATTCAGAAATTCAACAGCTGGATGACACGAGTTTAGAGTAGGGCGGTATGAACAAAATTAACCAAGTAATTTCATATTAGGGCTGTCAAATCGATTAATCGCAATTAATCGGATCTAAAATAAAAGTTTGGGCTTACATAATATATGTGTGCATACTGTGAATATATGTATATTTAAATACACACACATACGTTTATATATTTAAGAAATATATTTATGTATGTCTAAGTCTTGTTTTGGATGCGATTAATCGTGATTAATCGATTTGACAGCCCTATTTTATATTTTTGTATGTTGTATTTTGTTCATATCATCATGGTTACACTATGCATTATAGTTGCTTTTGCTGGAAACTTGACCCTGAAATGTCTATTCGATAATTTAAATTTATAATTATTTTTAATATAATTATTTTACATTTATAGATTATTTATAACAAATGGATACATTTATTACATTCTTCAGATATTAAAATTGATTAAAGCAAATTATTTTAGCTAAATAATTGAAATTTAAGAAAACTTTACAAACTCATACAAACACTGTAATTTTACGCACAGTTATGCAATTTCCAGCTATTACTGCAAATAAAAAAAAATTAATTTAAAGATTAGATAGAGAGAGATAGAGAGATCTAAAACAAATAGACACTTATCCATGCATCATGTGCTTTTTCTTATACATTTCAGGCAAGATCATCTGTAAGGATACACTCATGAACTGCAGTGGCACAAATTTAGACACCGCTTTGACCTTTGACCCTGAGACGTGTCCGTATTGCACCAAATTCATGGCCAACGACTCTGAGGGAGTGGATGGGAATGAGACGGCAGACTCTGACAGTGAAGGTGTATATGAGTTCACACAGGATGCCCATTATCGGGACAGCAGAGATCCCAACAGGAAGAAGAAGATGTTTGCATTAGGAGCTCGGGCAGCGAAGGTGGTTCATTTCTGGAGGCTGGTGTGCGACACTTTCCGTAAGATTGTGGACAGCAAGTACTTTGGACAAGGAATAATGATTGCCATTCTCATTAACACACTCAGCATGGGCATCGAGTACCATGAGCAGGTTAGTGCACGTCTCTGTGCTGTTCTCACTGATTTAATATCTGCAAACCCTCATTTATAAGATAAAATTGTTTACACAGGTCATTTTTACTACATCTCTCACTTTATTTCCACATAATTGTGTCTTTATATCTCGCAATGTGCCTTTATACCTTACAATTATTTCTAGTAATTGTGAATTTTATTTCTCAAAATTGCAACAATTTCTCAACTTTATATCTCACAATTATGTATTTACTTGTACTTGTGCCTGTAAATCTCACATTTGTGACTCCATACACTACTGTTCGAAAAGTTTTGGGTAAAATATATATACATATATATAAATATATATATATATATATATATATATATACAGTGGGGCAAAAAAGTATTTAGTCAGCCACCAATTGTGCAAGTTCTCCCACTTAAAAAGATGAGAGAGGCCTGTAATTTTCATCATAGGTATACCTCAACCACTGTATATATATATATATATATATATATATATATATATTCAACAAGAATATTTTATTCTTATGCTTTTATTCCTCGATGCATTTAATTGATTAAAAGCGACAGTAAATACATTTAAAATGTTACAGATGATTTCTATTTTAAATAAATGTTCTTTTGAACTATCTAGAAGAATCTAGGTTTTCACAAAAATATTAAGCAGTGTTAAACTGTTAACTGTTTTCAACACTGATAATAAATAATAAATAAATATATGTTTATTATATAAATAATAAATGTTCTTGAGCACAAAATCAGAATATTAAAATGATTTCTGTAGGATCATGTGACACTGAAGACTGGAGTATGGCTGCTGAAATTTCAGCTTTGCCATCACAGGAATAATTTACATTTTAAATTACATTAAAATAGACAAAAATTATTGTCTATTTGGTGAGCATAAGAAAATTAAAAAAAACTAACCAACCCCAAAATTTTTAACGGTAGTATGCGTCCTAATTTGTTACAGTTAAATCGTTCTGTATAATAAAAATCCTCCAGGGCCTGTCTGCCCCTGCTGCCCCTGACTTTCCATATGCACCATACTTTTCTTGTTTACCATTGTTTGGTAATTCGCCGTATTAGAGAATGAGCACGAGTGTGAGGGTTGAACTGAACTGAGAAGGCAACTGGCACACATCTGAAATTCATTGAACTCTGTTTACACAGTGTACTCGCATGCTTCACAGTCTTCTAGATCCTTTGGAGGGCACACACCGCTGTTCATGCCCACCAGTAAGGGCCCCCCTTGCTTGTGATTGAAGTCGTAACTCAGGGCTTTGACGTGAACAACTAGGAAAATTATCATTTTTTTATGAAACATTGCAACTTTGAAGGATGATGAATTCCTCGAAGTGAGGGTTAGAGATTTGTATTCTTCTCAGAAAATGGTTGATTCTCAGACAAGAAAACAACATTCATCATCACTCACTCTGATTAGAATGATTTATTCTGGTAATTTGAGAGTTATTCAAAAAATATGAAGTATATGGGAATGTATGCTGGCAACCAGGAGCGAATATGTGGGCAATGTAAGAAGTTTGGTCCTCGGCCTTGTGAACTCGAGCAGCCAAAAAGTGAATGCGTTGTATTAGACGCAGAGTCATCGCATGAATTCACGGGACCCAGGATAGTAGTCTACACAAAATTTTGTGATTTTAAGTTTTTTTTTAAAAATGTTCTTCAAAATCTCTTATGCTTACCAAGACTAAGTTTAAAAAAAAAAAAAAAAAACAGTATAAACAGTAATATTGTGAAATATTATTACAGTTTAAAACAACCATTTTTGTTGTAATGTTTTTTATATGTTCCTGTGATGGCAAAGCCGAATTTTCAGAAGTCATTACTCCAGTCTGTTATATTATTTTTTGCAGAAATTATTCTAATATTTCATGTTGAAAACAGTTGTGCTGCTTAATATTTTTATGGAAGCCATGATAGTGTTTTTTCAGTATTCTTGCAAGAACAGCATCTATGTTTTATATATATATATATATATATATATATATATACACACACACACACAAGTAAATGGCTTTACTGTCACTTTTGATCAACTTAATGCATCCTTTTCTAAAAAAATCTTAATGACCCCAAACTTTTGAATGATAATGTATGTTTGATGGTGTAAGTATGGTGGACCCATAACAAAAGGAATGTGCACAAAACATACACGGATTGCTGCTTTTGTCTCTCCTCTTGTTTTATTCCCTGTAAACTCCTGGGGAATTCTGGCAGTGAACGTTGTCTTTATGGAGCGATCCATCTGGAGAATTGGAGACTGAGGTAGAGCAAGAATTTGGATGCACAAGGTCACTTGGGTTTTTTGATCTTCATAAAACTTCCAATCTGGCTAATTGCATCTGTTCCTGTTTCACATTCCTGAAGCTTCTATTGCCCTTTGTCTTTCATACTTGTCTGAGCTCCTCTTTCCCAATCACTGACATCCTGCATCACTTTTTAAACCCACTGTGGAATGAAGAAGAAGCTCTCCACTGCAACAATTCCAGCTTTGTTTATCGTTCCTGAGCTTGAAATGTTGCTAGTATGGTTCAAAACATTATTTGATGTTGTGTTGTCCAGTTTTGGTATTCCATTGTGCGGCACAGATGAAAAGATCACTTATTGCTGGATGAAGTTAAGATCAAGTGGAGTTTCACAGAGTGTAGCCAAAGGGGAATGTGTGAATGACTGAGAAAAACAGGCAGAAGAGGTTGAGCTACGCTAATCTGAGCAGTGTTCTGTGCTGCCTCCCTCCAGACCCTGCTTTGTGTTCCTTGGAGAGGAGACATGTTGATCGCTTGATCTTACACATGAAAACCATACAAAACCTGACCACATGGCTGCTGCTATTTACAGAGCTGAAACGTGTGCTTTTTATTTTAGAGGTTAAATATAAATCCACAGGCACATCTCCATCTCTCTTTTCCATCGGTTATCATATTCTTCCTTCAGCCCAAGTTGTTCAAAAGCTCCTCAGCCCATTCTGTTTCTTTTATTTCTTGGCTGTGTTGCTGTTTCCCTTCCATATCGGGCTATATATCTGTCAGCTCTTTTAGCCAGAAAGGGATATTTGCCTCCATAGCTACCTTTTAGAACTTTATTTTAAAAATTGTAACCGTAAAACTAATGCTTGTGGACACTACTAGTACAATACTATTCTAAAATGTTCATTTTGTTACAAAAAATATTTTATGCTCACCAGGGCTGCATTTATTTTATTAAAAATACAGTGAAATCTGTAATATTGGGAAATATTATTACAACTTTAGAAATGTTTCTCATTTTTTCAAGTTGAAAACCATTGTACTGCTTAATATTTTTTGGAAACTTTGAAAGTGAACAGATGTTGAAAATGTTTATTTGAAATAGAAATTTTAAATTGAAAAGTTAGTCTTTACTGTCACTTTTGATCAGTTTAATGCAGCCTTGCTGAATGAGTGTTATTTCTTAAAAAAAAAAAAAAAAAACGTACTGACCGCAAATTATAACGAACGATATTGTAATAATTTTGGATGAATGTCTAGTTGCTATTGTCAAATAGTGTAAATGATGCTACAGTCTTCTGTATCCTTAACCACTATATATATATATATATATATATATAGTGGGGGGAAAGATCATTATGACATAAATGTTTTTCTCAAATACACGTTGGACACAATTATTGGTACTATAATTAGTAAATATCATTTTAAATGAGTAAAATATCATATATATAATTTTGAGCATACCAGGGTGATTATGAACATGAAATTATCCAGCCATGGCTTCCTGTTTCACAGGAATATGAATAGGAGGAAAAACAAATCAAAATCACAATGAGAAAAACCAAAGAATATATTTCTGATGTGCAGCAAAAGATAATTGAGCTTCACAAATTAGAACGTGACTTTAAGAAAACAGCTAGAGCAGTGAAAATTCCCGTTTCCACCATCAGGGCAATAATTAAGAATTTCCAATCAACAGAAAATGTTACGAAAATGCCTGGAAGAGGACGTGTGTCTATATCGTCCTAATGCACGGTGAGGAGGAGAGTTTGAGTGGCTAAATACTCTCCAAGGATCACAGCTGGAGAATTGCAGAAAATAGTTGAGTCTCAGGGTCAGAAAACCTTAAAAAAATTAAAAATAAAACGTCACCTACACCACCACATGTTGTTTGGGAGGGTTTCAAGAAAAAAAATCAAGAAAAGAAAATGCTCTCATCCAAAAACAATCCCCAGCATATTCTGTTGTCAGACACGACTGGAACTGGCTTCTATGGTCAGATGTAACTAAAAAAATTAGCTTTTTAGCAACAATCACTCAAGATGGGTTTGGTGCACACAGAGATAAAAAGTACCCCATGTGTATAATGACATATACTGCTGTATTTTTAATGTTGTGGGCCTATATTTCTGCTGGAGGTCCTGGACAACACTGGCAGGTGAGCGTTAGCGCATTCTTTCAGCAAATTGCTAAATTAGCTGAGCAGCAGAAGCTTGATATTGAAGTCATTGTTGTTCACCACAGTCAAGCACATTGAAATTAATTGAAAGAGTAGGGGGACAAAGTTTTAATAGTTGCTACGCACCTGGTTGCAATGCTTGTGAATACAATTATGTAAATCATCACATGAAAAGGTTTTATAATAACATCTGGCAAAGGGACTACCAATGTCTTGTTTAGATACATGGCATCTTTGATTCTATCAAATACCAACAGAAAAAAAATCTAAAAGTGACTGACTCTGTTAGAAATCCTATAATGGGCCATGTTTGGATCTTCCAACTGGACAATAATCAAAAAAAAAAACCTTAAAAACAACACAAAAATGGGTCACTGGGCACAAAATTCCATTCCAGTTCCCTGACCTGAACCCTATAGAAAAGGAGTGTGGTGAACTGAAGAGGAGAAGCACCATCATGAAGCTGGAAATCAGAAGGGTCTGGAGAGATTCTGGATGAAGGAATTGTCTCTGATCTCTTGTCAGGTGTTCTCTAACCTCATCAGGCATTATAGGAGAAAACTCAGAGCTGTTATTATGCCAAATGGAGGTTTCAAAAAGCATTGAATAAAAGAGTGCCGTTAATTGTGTCCAATGTGTATTAGAGAAAAACATTTATGTCATAATGATATTTCCCCCCATTTTAAATTCTTGTTCTCCAATGAAAGATTAAATTTATGTGATTTTTTTAAATAAAAGATCAAAACGATTCACAATGCAGATTTATTTTCACAGCCTTCTTTGATCATATTTACCAAAGGTGCCAATAATTCTGACAATGACTATATATATATAATAAAATATTGTGTGTGTATATGTATATATATGTGTGTGTGTGTATATATATATATATAATTTTTTTCTTTCTTCACTCAATGTGATTCTCCCTTACATGAATATGAAATGATGTGCCTCAGAATTATATTGCTTTTACTTATCTTTTTTCCTTGTTTTATTATTATTACTACTACTACTATTATTATTACTAATATTATTATTATTATTATTATTAAAATTCCATATGTCTTTCAGTAGGTGTATCTGAGTAAAGATGTTGTATTTGTTTGCAGTTTGCAATTTAAAAATTTCAGAAAAGCAAACATGAAGGCTGAACCCCCCTAAACAGTGAGTTTGTTTGCCTCTGTGTTGACACATTTTGAAGTGCTTTCAAATCACTCAATGGTCTTTCATAATCAAACATTTTAAACCGCTAAACCCCATGTTGTTGCACAAGAGAAGCTATTGGTCATGTACCATGTTTATCTTTACCCTGTTTTCTAGCTCAAGTATCTTGTTGACATACTTGTAGGTTAACTTTTTTAAGCTCTTAATCTTGAAGCTATGAAGTCCTTTAAGCTTCACATACTTCCCTGCGATGGGCAGTGCAGGTTGTATCGGTCTCTGGTTCATGTGCTTGTGTAGAGAGGAGGATATCACTGCTCAAATGGGCACATCTTATACCTCTAACCTGTGCTTTGCCTTCAATAAGAAACTCAGCATCTCTGCATCTCTGCTGGGAATCTCAGTGTCATTCAACCTCTTTCTCCCAGTCTGCCCCTTTTTTGCTTCCATTCCCTTCCTAATGTGCTATTGGGGCATAATGGTTATTGTTGTTGTGGCTATGAAAGTTAATGAGTACAGAGGGTTGCTTGGTTTGTTTCAGCATTTGCCCTGGGACTTCACACAATCTTTGTAATGACAGTTAGGCCTTATTGCAAATACAGCAATGAGCTTCTGTCCTCTGATAAGAGGGTGCATTATGTGGGTGTTTGACTGCATGGGTTTACCCAAATATGAAAATGATCAATAAAATGTCAATTTGTGTTATATGGCTAATTTGTGTGAGGAAAGAAATGTAAAGAATTTTGAGCCCTTGGAGCTCCAACTTCCAACAGGCATTACGTAATGGGGTCTTTAAAGTGTCAATGTTTTTGTCCACTGCACATTCACCTCAAGCATTTGTTTACTTTAGACGAGAACTTCTTACTAAATGAATCGTTTTAGGCTATTCAAACTGTTATGTGGTGAACATGTGGTGAACCTTTTAGCTTGTCTACAAGCCATTTGAGCCGTAATGAGGTTACATAATGAGAGGAAATGAGACCAGCTAGTTTATGCTTCAATGAAACAATTTCAACTGCTCATCATGGGCTTCAATTATTTCGAACATTTTCGCTTTTTGCTGGATGTAAAGCATGTACTCGTCATTGCTGGTAATGAGGGAACACATATCTCATACTTGGGAAGTGGCCACCACAGCCATGTTCTTTGCCAAGGGAACTTTTTGTTTTTCAGTGCTGTAAAGCTTTTCTCAGAAGAAAATGTCTCTGGTTACTTATGTAACCATGGTTCCCTGAGTAGGGAACGAGACACTTCATCCTCTAGGGGTCGCTATGGGGAATGCCTCGTCGTGACCCGTGTCTGAAGCATACATTGAAAAAACACCAACAGCATGTTGGCCGGCGACAGCCATGACTTCACTACCGGTGCGACTATAGTATAAATAGGCACCGGGAGAACACATCATCCACTTCTTTGTCTGACGCTTGCGTCCGAAGCATGGCAAGAAACCTAGAGGATGCAGTGTCTCATTCCCTACTCAGGGAACCATGGTTACATAAGTAACCTGAGACGTTCCCTTTCATGGGAACTTCGAACTGTGTCCTCTAGGGGTAGCTATGTGGAACGGTATACCCACGCCACCATGCTGAGGGGAGTGCATGCCAGAAACCATGGTGAGCACTAAGTACCGACTCTACCATATTGCCATGGGAGTTGCCCCTGGGACGTTTGACGGCTGTCAGTGACATTATTCCCTACGGCCAAAGGCCTAGGCTACATACCCCAAAAAACTTAACTGTTAGGGACAGAACTCCTCGGCCCGGGGTAGAGCTCAAGGCTTGGAATCAGGAATAGATTCCTTTAAGGGAATATGACCAAGAGCCTAGAATCATACCCGATCTTACATCGGAACTCAAATGCGATGGCGCAGCAGACGGCAGCCTCAGTGTTTGGCTCTCCAGTGTTTGTACTGTTTTTGTTAGTTTTTCCTGTTTTTTGTTTCTCAAACACGATCAGTTTTACCAGGGATGAGCTGCTGAACATTCGGCAGAACACACCACACAACCTTCTACCGGATTTCGTTTATTCGGATGTTTTGCTGAACATTGTACTTGGCGGAGCAGCTGCGCTGATCAAGCGCTTCAGGACGCGCAGACGGGGGAAACGAGCCGGCATGCTCGTGAAGCTCAGGAAGCGCGGATTCAGAACGGCGTTGCCTAGCATCCATCTGGCGAATCTCCACTCTCTACCCAACAAAATGGACGAACTTCTTCTGCTCTCCCAGACAAATAAGGATTTTTCACACTCTGCTGCTCTGTGTTTCACGGAAACCTGGCTGAATGACGCCATTCCGGACAGCGCGCTACAACTGCCGGGCTTTCAGCTGTTCAGAGCAGACCGCGATGCAGAATCAACGGGGAAATCGCGCGGCGGCGGGACATGTTTTTTCATCAACGAAAGGTGGTGTACAGATGTTACAGCGTTAAAGAAGATGTGCTGTTCCGATCTAGAAGCGCTTTTCATTAACTGTAAGCCGTTCTATTCGCCGCGGGAGTTTCACTCGTTTATTCTCGTGAGTATTTACATTCCTCCGCAAGCGCACATGAGACTGCAGTGGAGTCATTCAGGTTCCTGGGCACCACTATCTCTCAGGACCTGAAGTGGGACACTCACATTGACTCCACTGTTAAAAAGGCCCAGCAGAGGTTGTACTTCCTTCGCCAACTGAGGAAATTCAACCTGCCACAGGAACTGCTGAAGCAGTTCTACTCAGCCGTCTTTGAGTCTGTTCTGTGCACTTCAATAACTGTCTGGTTTGGTTCAGCTACAAAATCAGACATCAGAAGACTACAGAGAACGGTTCGGACTGCTGAAAGGATTATTGGTGCCCCCCTGCCTACCCTCCAAGAACTGTATGCATCCAGAGTAAGGAAAAGGGCTCAGAAAATCACTCTGGATTCATCACATCCAAGCCATCTCCATCGGCGTTACAGAGCACCGAATAACAGGACAGCCTTTCCCCAAGCAATCTAGCTCATGAACAGTTAATATTCTCCCATTGTGCAATTAAAGTATGTGCAATAACCTTATACTTATTTATCACCCTAAATCCTAGTACATCCCTACAACTTTTTTTTATTTTATTTTAATTATTTTTATTTTATTCCTATTCTATCTATAGCCCATCTGTACATACAATGTATTCTTTTTTGTGGTTTATATTTATGCATGTGTATTTTATTCACATCTTATTTTTATTATCTGTGTGTTGTTGTTGTCTCCGTGTACTGGAAGCTTGTGACACTATAACAAATTCCTTGTATGTGCAAACATACTTGGCAATAAAGCTCTTTCTGATTCTGATTCTAAGTCTTGGCCTGTCACACAGGGGCAACTGCACGCTCTGCATATGCTAAAGGAACTGTCTCAACAAACCCCTAGTAGCAACACCCTGTTAAAGTAGGTATCCAGAGGATACATAGGTGGAGTGGTGCCCAAGGCGGAACCGGGGTTTTAAACCACTCAGAAAGAGCACGAGGCTGCTGCACGTAGCTCTTACCATACAAGATTTTAGAAAAGAACGTAGAGTACTAGCGTGCAAACTTACCACAGTGTGGATTTTAGTAAGTTTACAAAGACTTCACGTGCACACTTACCATAACATGGATTTTAAAAATACCGATCTAAGGGGTTCTCGTGGCACTCTGAAAGAGCAGCCCATAGATGGAAATGTTATGCAAAATGCTATGTTTGAGAAGTCATCAACTCGATCTAAGGCTTATAATGCTGGAGAGGCTAGCAGTAAATCTGTTGCTGAGGGAGCAAACTTCCAGCTCTCAATCAAGAGGGAGCTCGACCTACAGCCTGTTCCAATGGTGGAACAGCTAGCAGTTATTTAGCTGATAGCGCAACACCTCCAGTTCTCAAACGAGAGGAGGCTCAACCTGCAGCATGTTCCAAAGCTGGAACAGAAGCACCATGCTCACAATAACCCTCAATGGTGAGGGGAGCGATGCTTCCAGAGTGTGTCGACAGAGACACACTAGTTGAGTGGAACCCAAGGTACCGGGGTCTAAACCAACTCGGAGAAAGGGAATGAGGCTAATAACGAATAACCTTTACCATACAGGATTTTAGAAAGTGGGCAAAGCATAACGTGCACAATTACCACCTATGTGGATTTTAGAAAGTGAGCGAAGCATAACGTGCACACTTACCACTTATGTGGATTTTTAGAAAATGCGCAAAGCTTATACGTGTGCATTTACCATAGTATGGATTCAAGAGTTTTCCAAGCATCTGCTCACATATACCTGGAAGTACTGAGCCAAATGGGAGAGGCAAGCTCAAATACAACCCTCTAAGGTGAGGGGAGCACTGCCTGAGACTGCATTACACAAGAAGGTTCTCGCAAATGCCACCTATACTTCCCGCTCGATGCCTCAGCAAGAGCGGATATCCTGGTGATTGGGAGGCCCCTCAGGGCGACCTATTTACGG
Organism: Sinocyclocheilus grahami; assembly: GCF_001515645.1. Classification (NCBI taxonomy): domain Eukaryota; kingdom Metazoa; phylum Chordata; class Actinopteri; order Cypriniformes; family Cyprinidae; genus Sinocyclocheilus; species Sinocyclocheilus grahami. Next base: position 1,382,764 of record NW_015505636.1, read on the forward strand.
TAGACCAGACAGGGCAGCCAGAAAGTATAAGCCCAGCCCGTACGTCCAGGAAATTTTTGCAGTGCCGTGCCGGGGGCCTAATGATCAAAAAGGCTCCCGCAGAAGCCTGTGACCTGGCCGCATAATCCAGGAAGTATGAAGGTGAAACCCGGCGTATCGTACCCTCTGGACATATATCGACGAGTGAAATAAACACTGCAGGTCGAGCACCCGGTTTCTGAGAGGGGGTGCTAATTGAGGACCTACCCTAGAAAAAGGACAGAAACACACATGTCCCGGGAAACACTGCAAAAAAAGCTAGCAGAAGGATTATACACACAACCACCAGCGGATTAAATACACACACATACATATATATATATATATATATATATTTCGAAATGGATAGTACTCACACACCATGGTTCCCGCGTCGGAGCCCCGTCCTAAGAAACCTCTGGTCCGGACCCTCAGTAACGTGGTCGCTATGAAGCCATAGAACCAACTAAACATCATAGGTCCAGCATAGGAGACTGTAATGCAGGAAATTCCTACCTAACCTCGGTCAGGTGGAGAGATGGTGGTTACAGGGGAATTAGGAAGGGGAAGATAAGGGCAGATGTAAGACCTCCGAAGGAAATGAGTAGATACTGAGGAATCACTCTGATCCGGACAAAAGTGCTGACGCCCTGTCTGGATCACATCCCTAAGTCTTTTACCTACCTTCCTTTGACCCGTGATTCTTCCTACCCCTACCCGTGGGCGGGAGGGGAGCACGAGCCGCGACACTAGCCTTCTGGGCCAGTCTTTGATCCTCAAACTGAGACGGGCTAGGACCCCTGAGTTGTTTGGGCTC
>NW_015505636.1:1383688-1387455 GCF_001515645.1 Sinocyclocheilus grahami
TGCTTCTCCCCCCCCCTCCCCGTGGGGGGAGAAGGAGCAGGAGCCGCGACACTAGCCTTCTGTGCCCATCTCTGATCCTCAAACCGAGATGGGCCAGGACCCCTGGGTTGTTCGAGCTCAGACCTGGACCTTCGTAAAGGCCGCTGACCGCGCCTTTGCCTCTCTGAACTTCTCGACCACTGTCTCAACGGAGGTGCCAAAAAATGCGGAAGGCGAAACCGGTGCATTGAGAAGAAAGCCCCTCTCTTTTTCCCGATATCTGCTAGGTTCACCCACAGATGTCCCTCCGTCACTACCATAGCCGCTGCTTAGTAGCACGGAGAGCAAGATCCATGGTGCGGCACACTCAGCTACCTCATCAGGAGAAAGGCCCTCGCCTTTATCCAGGTCTTTAGTAGAGCACTGGCCCCTGGATCAGACAGTGTTAATGAAATAACATCATCCTGCAGCGGCTCACTCTCGTCCACAGCTGACGATCGCGAGAGGGAAAAACCCCTCTTCAAACTCATTGGCCAGATCCACCTGCGATCCCCACAAGCTCATTCTCCTTCATGCCTCGGCAGCGGTGGGTCCTGAATCGCGGGAAGCAGATGGCTGCCCCTCTTTCCTCGAAAAGAGAGACAAACGAGAGCGGAGCATTTTCATTGGAAAAACGCTCGAAGTGCACACCGATTGCCCCCTCGGAGACATCAGTGTGTGCTCTTCGCCCCAAACAAATAACTCATAGATCGTATGTGTCATCAGATGTTAAACTACGACAACACGGATGCACACATCCTCTAAACGCTTTGCTAGTGCTCGCCATAATGATATGAATAGAGATCGCTCTTACCACAGAAATGCATGCTTCATACAAAAGTCAATGAAGACGAAGAAGAGGATGATGTGTTCTCCCAGTGTCTATTTATACTATAGTTGCACCGGCAGTGACGTCATGGCTGTCGCTGGCCAATCTGTTGTTGGTGTTTTTTCAATGTATGCTTCAGACACGGGTCATGACGAGGTGTTCCTCTAGAGGACGCAGTTCGAAGTTCCCATGAAAGGGAACTTAACTTCTTGAATTGTCATCTCACTCCTGCTTATCAAAGTGCAAATCCCACAATCACTCTGTGAGAATCTGTGTTACAAATTGATCTAACAAGTTAAATAATGTTTTTATTTAAAAAAAACTGCTTTTTATTAAGGTTTGAAAAAAAAAAAAAAGATTTTCACTTGGTGTAAATAAATACATGAATAAATAGGTGTATAAACAGTATATAAACACACAGTACCAAACTTTGTGTTTTTCCCTAATTTATTTTATTTGAATAATTATTCAAGTAAATATTTATATTTAATAATTATATTCTATTTTTTATTACAAATTATGCTTTTATTGTTTTTATTATTATTATTACAAATACATTCTGACCTTACTGTATGTGCACAGTACTTTTTTCCAGGTTTAAAGGAATGGTTCACCCCAAAATGAATATTTCGACATCATTTACTCACCCTCATGTCATTCCATTCCTGTATAAGTTTCTTTCTTACGTTAAACACAAAAGAAGATATTTTGAAGAATTTTGAAGAACCAAACAGTTGTTGCTCCCCATTGACTTCCATAGTAGGGAAAGAAATACCAAGGAATTTTAGGAACGGTTTAATTACCTGCATTCTTCAAATTATCTTATTTTATGTTTAACATAAGAAAGAAACTCATACAGGTTTGGAACGACATGAGGGTGAGTAAATGATAAAATGACAAAATTAAAATTTTTGAGTGAACTATCCCTGTAAATTACATTTTGAATGTCAGATTTTCAGTGTGGACTGCAGTGAATATATAGTCATGACAGTTTTTTCTTTATAGGAGCGTATAATTAGATAAAGGGACTCTGATCTTGCACTTGCTATGTGCTGGAATGAGCAGCAGCTGATAGCATAGTGCAGCTGGTGAGATATGGCCCTTTAAAAGCAGTTCATCTGAAGAGGGGTCTGAAGTTCAGAACCCTGTCTGGATGCTCCTCACCAGACCAGGACATTGCGTAGTATTTTTGACCACTTTAAGTAAATATATACTTTGTTTTACTTGTTCTAGGCATAGAAACCTCTAACTGGAAATGTTTCATGATGCAAACCCTTTCTAAAAGCATGCTTGCAGAGTTCACCATTAGTCTTCAGCCTTGGCGTTCCCAGAAAAATCACTCCTGCATAGATTTGTGTGTGGTGTACTCTTCCCACAAGTGGTCCTGATTTGAAGCGAATGGCCTCACCCTATGAAGAGGCCAAGTGTAAGCTCCTGCTGGGTAGACAGTGCCCAACCCTGGGCTGCTCCGATCCAAAAACGGCTAAAAAAAGAAAAACCCTGCTGGCTTTCTTCCCCACCTCTGTGAAACACCTCGACAGCCGCAAATAGCCCCACGCTTCATCATCGTGCTCCACGGACCACTTCTCAATCTGATTAGATTACATTTAATTCTATTAGCTAATATAGATGTTATTTTTCATTTCATGCACAGTATGTAATTATATTTTTTCCTCATTACTTTGCGGAAACAATCACCTCGGTAAAACAATTACCTAGTTTTTGTCATCATTTATTACTCTGAAGTTCAGCGACCTGTCTAAATGTCTCTTAAAATCACAGTTAGTTTTCATAGGAAAATAGTTGCGTGCTTGGGGATGTTGTGTTTTGTTTTCAGGCGTTTAAGACTCTGTTCATTAAACCCAGCTAGCCGTGATGTTTCAAGAATGTGTTATGCGTGCTGGGTCTCTTGCCCAGTCTCATTTTTACAATCGAAAAAACTGAAGCGAAATATGAACCGGCCCATATGTCTCTCCTTTCTATTCACCCATGCCTCATAAAAAAAAGAAAAAAGAAGCTCTCTCTCTGCATACCGAACTGTCAACAACATCAATTACACCAGGGCATCTGCGGTTCGTTCTTTGTAGTTCACCTGTATGTGAGTTTTAAGTTCAGCCTGCAGTCGTTCGAGACAATGTGCTCTGATGAAACAAAAGCACAATGAGAAACTTGGTGTTTGTGATGTCGAAAAGTAAATCCCCACGTTAGTTTATCTAGCACAGTCTGCACCGCGAGCTATTAGGAAATATGAGGCCATGAATGTGCATGTGACTCTGTGTTCTGTTTAATTAAATGAGAACAAAATATGACCTGGGCCCTTTGGAGATTCATAGGTTTTTAGATCATATTTTTCTTATGTAACTTCTCAACTGAGATGGTGTATCAAATAATCATGCAGGCCAAGAAGAGTAACACTTTACTGTAGTTCTGTAGTCTATTTTGGCGATCTATACAGATACATGCATTGAGACGACCTCTGAAAGAGATCCATTTAAAAAAAAATTGTTTTCATATATTTATATATACACAGTATATATACATGTATATTAAAAGAAAAATATATAAAAATGACATCTTTTCACTTGCTTTAAGCACTGTTTTAATTATTAATTACACTTGTTTTAAGGAGTTATTTTATATAAATGTTATATTTAATAATATTTTTTGTTTATAAAAGACAAAATTGTTTTATTTAAAATGCTATCTATGACAAGTCTTAAAGGGGTCATATGATGCTGCTAAAAAGAACATTATATTTGTATTTGGTGTAATGAAATGTGTTTTTGTGGTTTAAAGTTAAAAAAACACATTATTTTCCACATACTGTACATTATTGTTTCTCCTCTATGCCCCGCCTTTTTGAAACGCGTCGATTTTTACAAAGCTCATCGGTCTGAAAAAGCGAGTTGTGCTGTGATTG
>NW_015505636.1:1388198-1455773 GCF_001515645.1 Sinocyclocheilus grahami
AAGTATTCCCTCAGCGACCAGCACAGATCAGCTCTAGGCATGACGAAGCAGATATTGTCCTCTTTTGGAAGACCAAGCAAAGTAGTTTCGCTTTCACAACGAAAAACACAGCGGCCTAGCGTGAGTGAAAGCCCTGGCTTCGCGTGAGCTGAAGCTGGGCAAGAGTGAGCTGAGGCGGTGGGGACAAGAACGGCGGTCCCGGTGAAGGAGCGGTGAAAACAGTGAAAGCCGATCCGGCGATCCACAGCACTAAGTTGATGTATTCCCTCAGCGACCAGCACAAATCAGCTCTAGGCATGACGAAGTGGATATCGTCCTCTTTTGGAAGACCAAACAAAGTAGTTTCGCTTTCACAACGAAGCACACAGCATCTTCAGGACATGGCGGCAGCGGCAACAATACTACAGCGAGAATAAAAGTGACGCCTTCTTTCTTTGCGTGAACATTTGGGCGGAGTTATGCAAATCTTCCCACATAGTGAGGTAGATATGTGGGGGCGTGTTCGAGCGGGCCGTTTTAGGGGGGTGTGGCTGACTCTGAACTTTTATAAAGAATATCTCTTTGGATTTGAGACTTTAGTCTTTGCAAATTTACAGATCTTCTTTATGCACCAAGAGCTTGTAACACTCCAAAGAGAAAGGAAAAAATTAAATCGCATCATATGACCCCTTTAATATATTGTGCAGTGTTGCTTTTTAAGTAAATGTAAAATTTTAAGTAAATCTTGTAAAATGTGTGCTTTTTTTTTTTGTAGTGTACACTTTAAGCATGCAAAATTATTTCATTACTACCCTGCAACAAACGTCAGCAACAGGATGTGATGTCCCAAAGAAAAAATAAATGTTAAAGGCATGGGAAAACAGTTCCAAGACCAGTTTTATTTGACCTTATTATTCAAAAACTCTGTTAGTTTTAATGAAAATCAACCTATAGTACATTAAATGATGGGGATGCTTTTGAAGAAAAAACAAAACTATATTTCGCTGCACAGCTCCCACATAATAGTGTTCTGTTATTTCTTCTTCTTATTATTATTATTAATGTTTCAGTGACTATATTTGCTTAATAATGAAAAAATGTGTCCTTGCATACATATGTGTCCTTCGTAACATTACTGACATGCCACAATGGCATCTATGTGATAGTCTTGATTTTATCTTCTTCTTCTTCTCTCTCTTCCTTTTTCAGCCTGATGAGTTGACAAACGCTCTGGAAATCAGTAATATTGTCTTCACCAGTTTGTTTGCACTGGAGATGCTCCTGAAACTGCTGGTTTATGGTCCTTTTGGCTACATCAAGAACCCTTACAACATCTTTGACGGCATTATTGTGGTAATCAGGTACGCGTGCTCTTCTGCATTCTTTCCTTAGACCTTCTAAACGTTAATACCACGGCCTGTGTCACTGTTTATTGACGTTCATCTTCATTTCTGAAAATGCACACTGGCAGTGTGTTATATCACAACAGTGGCAGCCATTACTGAGTGATGGGACATCTGTTGCCTGTTCAGTCTGATGACTGTCAGCTGTCATGATGAGTGCAGCAATTTCACGCCCATCCATTCACAATTGACATGAATTTGCATTTACTAAGACATCTGAACAAGAGAAATATTTTTTTGAAGGTTTTGTGGGCGTGGTTTATCGTGGGTGAGAAAACAAATACTGGTTACCATAACAATCATTCTTAAGATGGAAAATCAAGAAGGTTTTTTTTATCTTCAAAAACCTCTACATCAATCGATCGATCGAACGATCGATAGATAGATAGATTGAGATAGATAGATAGATAGATAGATAGATAGATAGATAGAAAGATAGATAGATAGATAGATTGATTGCTTTGTTTGAAATGCAACAAACCACACCAAAACATTTTCGAATGTTTTTCTTGCGAGAAATAACCCACTCTATTGCATTTCTCCCTTAGGAATGAAAGGGTAACTATGGTAGCAGGGATTTGTTTTCACATTGTCTTCCTTGTGCATTCTGTCAGATAGTCAGATGTGTGTGTTTATATGTGTTGACAGCGTCTGGGAGATTGTTGGTCAGCAGGGAGGAGGTTTATCGGTGCTGAGGACCTTCAGGCTCATGCGGGTGTTGAAGCTGGTCCGCTTCATGCCGGCCCTGCAGAGGCAGCTGGTGGTCCTGATGAAGACCATGGACAATGTTGCCACCTTCTGCATGCTGCTTATGCTTTTCATATTCATTTTCAGGCAAGATGAGATATAATTTTGTGCAATTTGAGTGTACTGTTTATTCAGTCCATTTATTTTACATTTTAACTTTTTTTTGTGATTTTGTTTTACAGTATTCTAGGCATGCACCTGTTTGGATGTAAATTCGGCTCTGAGAGAGATGGAGACACACTTCCTGACCGCAAGAACTTTGACTCGTTGCTGTGGGCCATTGTTACAGTTTTTCAGGCAAGATTCCTACATGATACACAAGCTGCAATTTCAATCAGGCATCTTAACATCCATCTTGAGTGATCTGATCATAAGTGCACAGCACAAAATACAGATACTGTACAAACATGTTTTTTGATCCCAATTAATAACAGATGCTCAAATGAGGCATGTTTCATGCAAATGTACACTAATATTAAAAAATTTCGGGTCAGCAAGATTTTTTTTTCTTTTTTTATTTAACATGAACTAACAATCTTCTAAAGCATTTATTAATCATATATAATATTCATTTCAGCATTTTCTAATATAATATTAAAATAAAAAGTTGTATCTGTTAATCTTATTTAATGGACCTGAGCTAACATGAACTAATAATAAACAGTTGTATTTCTATTAATAACTAATGTTAAAAAAGATTAATAAATGCTGTAATAAATTTATAGCTCATTGTTAATTAATATTTATGAATTAAATAATGTTAACTAATGGGACCTTATTATGAAGTGTTACCCATTTATAATGTTACAAATGATTTCTATTTTAAATAAATTCTGTTTCCTTGATGAACTTTCTATTCATCAAAAAAATCCCAAACAAAAAGTATTCAGTTTTTTACAAAAGCATTGAAATATTAGAATGATATAAGCATTTTATCAGCATGATTTATGAAGCATAATATGACAGTATGTGACTGGAGCAAACTGAAATTTCAGTTTTGCCAGCACAAGAATAAATTAGAAAATGTAATGTATAAACAAATATTTTGTGGTGATATTTCATAATGTTACTGTTTTTACTGTAGTTTTTTTTTTTAATTAAAAATCTTTCCGACCCCAAAATTTTGAACAAGTATAAATGGCAGTTTGATTATATTTGTTTCTTGTACATCAGATCTTGACTCAGGAGGACTGGAATAAGGTACTGTATAATGGGATGGCCTCCACCTCTCCTGTGGCTGCTCTGTACTTCATCGCTCTCATGACTTTTGGAAACTATGTCCTGTTCAACCTGTTGGTGGCTATCTTAGTGGAAGGATTCCAAACTGAGGTAAAGCCAGTCTCCAGCTTAGCCTCTACATTTTCATTCTCTTTTTTGTCTTCACTTCACAGTCTGTCTTTTCTTTTTTGTCCTTTAAAGTCTAGCACATATTCCAACACCATATCTTTCTTCTCTCTTTCTCCACTAGCTCTCTCCTGTCCCCTTCATCTAACACTATGTCCTAAACAGGCACGACGTGACAAAGATTCAAGTGAAAAGCAATTTTTCTGTCCAGGCTGAAAGCGAAAATCCCGCTCGACGCAACAAAATCACAGCCAATCTTTTTGCGTTCTTTCTCACACTCCACTCCACAGCTGAGGAGCGTGAAACTAAAAACACGTACCTCATATTTTGTATGGTTTTCTATTTGTCGCATAAAACTAACTTATCAATCTCGTCTCATCCTTTTTTGATGTTTAATATATGTCAGGAGCGATTTTGGTCCAGTGAGTTTTGTGTGGGCAAGGCTGCATGGCACTACACAATATAGAAAAGACACTTGATGATTTTTGGAGTAGCATACTACTTCTATGGCAGAAAAGGTAAAAGTAGTATGGTATTCTGAATTTAGCAACTGTTAAAAATGTGAGAAATCATAATGCATGAAAGCACATCAATGAGGGCAAATAGAAGTTTTGCCTTTCACCTTTATGACTATTTATTGGTTTATTTATGCTAAAATACACTTTATTAGGACTGTCTTTATAAAACATTAGGTACGTACCAATTTACATAGTTATGCACTCTTCTGGAGCATTTTATAGTATAAATAGTGTGTTCACATATTCCAACAATAAAGGCCTGTTTACACCAAGAAGGATAACTATAACTATACCAGTGTCCACACCACCATGTGGTTGTATTGTGTTTATTATAATCACACACTGAAGTTATGTTATCTGCCCCTTTAAATGCTCAAGCTCTTTAAAGGGATATAGTTCACCCAAAATTTAGATATTATTGATGAAATCCAAGAGCTTTTTGACCCTAGATAGCAACACAACTACCATGCTCAAGGCCCAGAAAGGTAGTAAGAACATCGCTAAAATAGTCTAAAAGAGTTTATTGTTCTGTGTATAATAGTACCTACTCCATACTCATGAGCACTCCTTCTCATTCTCCTTCCTTCATTCTTTTTCTTTATCGCCTTCTTTTTCCATGATCTTATGAGACAACTTATCTCCCAATGCATAGCAGCCATTCTTCTCTGGCAGAAAGACAGACACGCATACAAAAATGGCCAGGCTCAAGATAAATCGGAGATATAAATGTTATACCTATGTATCATTTTGGGTGGAGGGGTTGTTTTATTACTGTCTCTTTGGAAAGAGGCAAACCGAATCACACAAGTTGGCGTGTGTATACGGTACAAAAAAAAATCTATGATTTGATTACCTCTATTTTTATGAGGTATGATCAAGTTTTGAAATAAAAATTTCACATGCAATCTTGTTGTTTGGCATTCTAGTGGATGTAAAATCTAAAACCTTGACAACTCATTTGTTTTGAACTCTGCTCACATGGTGTATTCAAAATATTCGTAAACTTTTAATGAAAAAAGTATCTCTAGATTTTGATCGATTGTTCAATTGAGCAAAATCATTGTTAGAATAACGAACAGATGAATAAAAAATGATCAAGTGCTGTTTCTGTAACACCTCATTAGAGCAACAAAACACGTAATTGAAAATTGGTTTGTCATTCATATTAATTTGCATAATAGGAAAGTTCTGGAGTTTAAGTATTATCTGGACGGAGCTCAGTTCTTTGCTTTTTTCCCCTCTCTAAAAGATGAGCGTGCCTCTCCTGTGCCTGCCTGCCAGACAGAAATAACTTTCATACTGCATCATGGCAGCTTAGAGGAAATTATGTTGCTCAGAAGCCTTCTAAATAAACTCTCTTGTCTTAAATAAGAGGATAGCCCACACTCAACTGACCCCTATCCACCGTTACCTTTGCTAAGTGCATCAGATATTATAATCTCATCCCAACTGATCTGATGCCAATGGGACTGCCAGGGTACTGTGTTCTCCCGCTCTCCCCTACAACTGACGAACACTCTTGGCTTAATATTTTAACCTTACATCGTTTTCTGCAAACATGGTGTTTATTTTTAGTTGGTCGAACTTTTCAGTGCGTCAGGGTTGCTGGGGAAACCGGTGGCTGAATGACGCAGGGAGATCAAGGGCCGGGATGAATGTCCCTTCAACAGTGTAATGCCCCGTCCACTGAACCATATAGCTTCATGTAATCGCACTGCTGTAAACAGGTGGTCTCGGTTGGACTAGCATGTCAGTCTGTATGTCAGCATGTTCAATGGTACACTTTATTGGTTAAAAGCTGGATTTTTTTTTACTACTGTATTTGTGTCCATCTTTGCACAGACACCTTCACAAGGCATTTTACTTGATCAAATACTGTAAAAACAGTTATATTATGAAATATTATTAAAATAACTGTTTTGTATTTTAATACATTTTAAAATGTAATTTATTCCTGTGATGGCAAAGCTGAATTTTCAGTCTTCTGTGTCACATGATTTTTCAGAACTCATTCTAAATGCTGATTTGGTGCTCAAGAAACATTTCTTGAAAACAGTTGTGCTGATAATTTTTTTTATTAATTATTAATTTAATTGTAATTAATTTATTAATTCTATTATTAATTTTTTAAAACTGTAATACTGTGTTACAGGATTCTTTATTAGTAAAAGTAAATTTAAACGTTTTTACTGTCACCTTTGATCAATTTAATGTGTCATTGCTGAATACAAGTGTTCTTGTCACAAATCTTACTGACCCCAAACTTTTGAACATTGCTATATTATATATTATATTATATTATATTATATTATAGTATAGTAAACCTTCCATGGAATGTGCTGGTTTGATGTGTGTGTCTCCATCATGTAGGTGGGTCTGTTGTGAGACAGATCCTACAATAGTATTTTATTATTATTATTATTAAACAAGTTATAACATAATTATTTTGCATAATTTTAGACCCATATAAATATACTGAAATCTTCTGAAAGGAAAACAAAGCAGGCACAAAGGGTGACAAGTTGGAGCATGACATGCTCAGAACTCTCATTAGACTAAGTGTATGCCAAGAAAGGGTGGCCAAATGTTATGTTCAAGTTCTTGTTACATAGGCAGTAATAATAAAATGACTAAGTGTGTTGTTATTCTTGTTGAACATAATTTTCCAAGAAGTTTGGAACTTAAAAAAATGGGTTGTACACCAAAGAAAGTTGTAATTTGGCCCAAAGCAGAGTCTGATCTTCTTTTGTAACTCAGATAGCTTGTAGAAGTAAAAGAAAAACATTGATTTTATATGCGTAGAATGTTTTAGACAATTGCATTCATTCGCTGGATGTAATTCGCTGATTTACTCTGACAGATTCACAATGTGAAAAATTCAATACACGTTATCTCAGAGGTGCTGGAGAGAAAAACAAAAGAGTTCATAAATTTCAGAGAATAACACAGCCAAAGTATTGATACCTGCAGTTGCAGCATTTTAAATACGGGCAACAACTACACAATCTCACTGTACCGAGAATGCTAAAAGCCTAAACTCCACCCAAAATGCAAAATTGCTTTTACTTCAACAGAAGTGAAGTTTGGTGAAATGTGGGAGTCCGATTTCTCATAATGTGTCTTTGTAAATTCTCTAACACTTTCTGTGCTTTTTCCCCCCTTCTATCTTATCTTTTCGCTCTGTGTGGTAAAATCCTAACACGCATCCACTTTAGGAAATAACCAAGAGGGAAGATTTGCATGGCCAGCTGAGCTGTATTCAGCTGCCTATAGACTCAGGGGTATGTAGCACTCCGCATGATGTAACCCAGTGAGACTAACCAGGGGGACCGCTGCGTTTGTGGACAGTGTCACTTGTGATTGTTTCTTGTAGCAGCAGACTTGACTCAAAGTCTTTCTTCAGGTTCACTTGCTCAATGCCTGGCGGCAGAGTACAAACCTTGTAGAGCCTCATGCTTTATTTTATCTGGCTGAAAGGATGTGTTTGGGCTTATGGAAAGCCTCAGCGAAATCAGACAAAGCCAGACAGACTGCTGTGCAAAAGCAAATAAGGCAACTGGGAAGTCCTTTTGAATAGATCTCAAAATCGTTTAATATGCGGATACATCTCTTAATACCTCTTTAATTAATTTGATCTTGTAGAATTGCTCTGCATGGTATCATCAGTTTTTATTTAACTAGACTTAAAGTTTTATTCAAATAGCCTGAGAAAGTCCATTCAGTGAGCCAGAGCTGAGTGGAAGCACTTGACCCTGTTGAGGAGACTCGGTCTGTTTGTGGTTCTGGACATCACATCCCGTATTTGTTTTCATTCATGCAGCTGTGCTAGGTGACACATGCAGTGGAAGGCCATAAAATGGAGAGCACCAATGGGGTTTGAACTTGTCTCTTACACCTTCCAGTCCTTCACCTTGACAGTCAAATTACATAAACCTCTCTGCTAGTTCTTACTCAGGGGCTATTAACACGTCATGTCAAAACATGCCTAAAATCTCTCTATTAGCAAGGTTGGCTGAGCCCAGTAGAATTCCCAAATTAAGATCTGTGATTGTTAAGCAGCAGTTGCACAGCAACCTTAACATCTTAATTGACAGTACAGCCCCAGTAGACTTTCTTTCACACCTTGTACCTGACCAAAGCAGTTCTGGCAAACAAGCTTAAAGGAGTCATTCTGAAATTTCAGACTTAAATGATTCAGTTATTCATTGAAAACCTTGTCATTAACGAGAAAAGTACAACACACTCTCATGGGAATGTGAGAATTAAAAAATTTAGAAGCAAATTTGAATGAATTCGTACTGCTTACGACCCACTGAGGATTAGGTTTAGGGATTTTTTTCCCCAAAATTGTATAAGTTCATGAAATCACCACCAGTTCACCAAAACATAAAATGGTGATGTTTTTTTTCTCTCCATGAGTTTGAGTTGGAAAAGTATCAGTGTCTGATTCACAAAATAATCATTCTTTTGAATCAGATCTTTTCAGTGAATTGTTTGATCCACTTTACAAAACCGATTCGAATGATTTGTTCACACATCTGTTTGATTTGTGAACAAATCATTTCTTTTGAGTCAAATCTTTTCAATGATTGAATTGCTTCACTTTACAAAACTGAATGATTCTATCATAAACTAGATGGATTCAGTTCTTGAAATCTAGTTGCAGCTATTAACATCTCACTGTATACATAATGCAATATTTTATTTAATAAAATAAATTATATTTTCATTCACAAATGTTTAAAAACATGAGGGTGAACTATTGCTTTAATAAAGTTTTTAATGGTTTTAATTTGTTTTACATAGAATACAATAGCTAACAGCCCTTTGCTAGTGCTTAGGTCAAAAAGTCAAGGAGTTTGTTTAGCAAAATACTATAGTTTTGTAACGTTTCTGCTACATCTCTTTGTTCAGAAAGGCCATGTGGGAGTGAGAATAGTCAAGTCCATTCCAGACACATCATCCACAGTGCTCATTTCTGAGCATGCAGTGAGTAACAGTGGGTGCTGATGCTAAGCTAACCGCTAATTGCACCTGGTGCCCAGCAGACAGTGGTGGCCTGTTTCTGAGGATGCTTTGTAGTGCCTCTCTGCTAGTTCAACCTATCACAGCTGTTGTGTTTTACTCTTCACTGTTGGTGAGAAGGGGCAAGAAGTCCCTCTCCTGTCTTCACTTACAGAGCTCGACTCCAGTGTCATAACTCTTTCAAGTTTTGTTTTTGTTGCCTTAGTAATGTAGATATTGTGTTATTCCCTATTGACAAGTCCTGTTTTTGTTGTAGTTATAATGTGAATTAATTGCTGTTCGATTGTGCTGTGTCTAGTGGTGCAATGATCCCACTGGTTTCAATGCAATTCAAATTTGCTTTGTTTACTTACCCATTTACACAGCCATTACTAATGCATTGATTTTTTTTTTTTTCAGAAAGTTTTGATTTAGCTTGATGTTAATTAGTGAAGCCAATGGGATGCATTGTTCGTAGGTGCAAGGTTTGTCAGAATAGTCTCTACTGTCTCCTCTTTGACTATTAGTGCTGTAAAGTACTATGGTAAATGTATGCTGAGATGAATGAGTTTGACATCCTGTAACCACATGATAAGGAAAAAGATTCATCCTTTATGATCTTGCTCATATTTGATTTAAATTACAGTCAGTCCACAAATAGACACCCTAATGGTCAAACTGAGAGAGTGATCCATGTCCTCAGACAGTGATGTCTGTTTTGACAAACCACCCAGGGTTGAAGTTCTGTGCTAGACCACACTGAAACACTCTTGGCATGAAGCCATTTTAAGACCAGCCCAAGACTGGGGATGAGGAGGATACAGGCCAAACAATGTGATGAGCCCTCTGATAAAAATAACAGTGTTTATTTCTCCTGCCTGATCATTGGACGTGCCTGCTCTTCTGGTTCTGCTCCTTCAGTGAGCCGAGAAAAAAGAAAACCCACACATATTCACCCGCATATGGATGTGACTTACGCTAATATAGCAGATGGTCTGACCATGAGATCATCTGCTTAAAAATACACTCAAAGATACATTTAACTAATATTTAGTACACAGTACTTGTGGTTTCAGAGTGGTCGTGCAACCTGGTATTGTCAAATGCATGCCGGCACTGTGTTTTTGTGGATTACCCCAACCAGGATGTCTCTCCCTTAGATACCAGTCACCCTCTGGCCTTTTTTGAGGACCGGCTGGGGTGGGGGAGACCACACCCTCACCCACCTGCCTGTTCCTCACCAATATGCAATATGCTTCTTTAATCCCCAGCAACATCTAAACCTGGTCACTAATCTTTTATATCTTCCACGTTTGATAAAGGGTGATGCCTCGAAGTCGAATTCTGAAGCGGATTTCTATGCACGGAGCTTGGAAGATGTTTCAGAACGTAAGAAGGATCTATCTGCATCATCTGGTGAGCTCCACAGAACATAGTTTGCATGGAAGCACATGGGATATTCAGGGCTCAACAAAAATTATTTTTGTCCCCCCCCCGCTGGCAAGTAGATTTTTATTTGCCCTGCCAACAAATTCACTGACCCCACCAAAGAAAAATTATTTATTAATTTATGTATTTGTTTGTTTGTGAGAAAACTTTTATTTATTTGCAAGAAACATTTTAACTTATATTTTATATTAGACTTATATTATTACGAGTTCTTTACAACCACAATTTTTGTGGTCATTATCTTCATTATTTTTTGCTTATTTAATTATTATATTCCATATATACAGATATTCTTTTTGTAGGACACACGGCTGTGATTTTTTTTTTATATTAAAAAGATGTGATTAAGGTGCACTCTTATCTTCTGTGCAATCCCAGATACCCTTTTACCCTTCTAACAATGGGGTTATATTTTGTATTTTTTGTCTTTTTGGCATGATGCATCACAATCCTTTTTGATGATTAAAGGCCTGCCTGAAAAATTCATGCTTGAAATGGTTCTTAATACATTTTTCAGCTGTCTGTCATGTTTTGTTGCTTCAGTTGTGATGTTGAGCATACTATCCTGTCCCTTCCTTTCTGTACTCGCAGTTGTGCCCATCAATGGCCATGTGGATTTGAAGAGCAGCCTGACCCCTCCCCTCATCACTCACACGGCTGCAACACCCATGCCCATCCCTAAGATATCAGGAGGAGGAGATCCGGCGCTAGGCTACGAGTCCCGCAGAGGCAGCAATGTCTCCATGGATCCTAATGGCCAAGACAAATCTCCAGTCAGTAACTACCTTTCTCTGTCTTGATACAGAAAGTTGTCCCAACCTGGGTTTTTTTTTTGGTGCTGTATAATGCATATCAGTTTCGTTACTCTCAATTAGGTGATTAAGTGACACTTATAGTGTCACTTAGTAATATAATATAATTAGGGCTGTCAGTTTAACGCGTTAACTTAATTAATTCGTTATGAAAAAATAACAAGATTAAAATATTTTAACGCAGTTAACGCACTGGCCCCGCCCCCAGACCTGTACATCATCTTACATTTCATACAGTTGACTGTTGACAAACATGATGCAGGGCAACAACTCCATAAATGCAGTTATGCCCTGAAATTCAAGATATTGGGGCAAAAAATGCCCCTTTATGAGTTTTTGTCTCCAATTTATATCAGCGAGAGTAATATCACGAGTGATTTTGTCCTGAATTTCACAAGTTTAAATGTGATTTTATACAACAGTTATAAATAAGAAGTTGATTATGTGTTATATTGTAAACAGGAGAAGAAAGTTCATCACTCTTCAGCAATAAAAAATGAAACAAATGTTATGTTTATCTAAAGTAATTTTTGCTTAGTACGGTTGAATTGGATAATTGAAGGTCAGCAGCAAAGACATTAGATAATAAAATGGGATTAAATATATAAAGGATATTTGTGCTAATTAACATTTAATTATTGCAGGTTTGCGTCATATTCTGAGTTTGCATTTCACAGTCTTTATTTATTTTGAGGAATGCTGAATCTGTTTTTTGCAAGTGAGATGAGTAAATGCATGTTCACATTTAGTCTAAAACTACAGTAACATCATGTGTACACAGCGCACACAACGCCTCTGCACTTACTCCCGATTTCTTTCAACGGAGGAGCTGTCAGTCAATAAATGGGAAAATAAAGTAACTGGCATTACTTATTTGAAAAAAGTCAGATATTTTCTTAAAGTGCTAGTTACATGAGAAAAAAATAATCAGATTACGTAACGCGTTACTTGTAATGTGTTACCCCAACACTTTATAATATAATATAATATAATGTAATGTAATGTAATATAATATAAATTGTAGAATTCAGAATATAAAATATATCTTTTTACAATTATAATATGTTAAATATACTGTATAAATAATGAGTACATGTGGTGCAGTTGGCTTCAATTGTTTTTGTTCTATATTTCTGTGATTTTGACAAAAACGTTGGCACCAAGGTTTTACAGATAGCCAATGAGATCTTATTTGAGAGTAACATATTCCACCCGTCTCTCTGCAGTCGAGTGCACGGAGTTCCCCAAATGCCCCCTGGAGTTCAGCCAGTAGCTGGAACAGCAGGCGCTCCAGCTGGAATAGCCTGGGCCGAGCCCCCAGCCTTAAGAGGCAGAAACGCCAGTCTGGCGAACGCCGCTCCTTACTTTCTGGCGATGACCAGTCCAGCTCCGATGAGGGAGATGCGGGAGAGAGCGGGGGCAGAGGCGGAGGGGGCTTGTCTGAGGGCGATGATGCCTCCCTCGCCAGGACGGACTCCCTGGGCCAGAGGCCTCAGCACAGGCGCATGGAGTCCCTGGAGACACGTAGCTCGTTTGATCTGCCTCCAGACACCCTGCAGGTACCATACATGCATCGTTCCGCCAGCATACACAGCGCCCGGCCGCCCAACTTCCTCAGCAATGGCAAGAGTTCTCCATCTGCAGCCACCACGCAGCTTTCTCTAGATGAACTCCACAGCGAGGATGACAATGCAGATGATGAAGGAAACCTGGTGAGAAAAGCTACACTTGATTTATTACAGTTATTTTCAGTTTCTTACAATAGATTCATCACAAACATCTACAGCTTTTTTTCTGTTCAATTCACTGTTATAAGATCACAGGAAACAGGACTTCTATATCTTCTGCTGCCAACAAAACTAACTTACTTGTCCTATAATCTCATGTGGTCATCCGTCTTTTAGAGTCGGAAGGCTCGTCTCTACCGCTGGCTGGAGCACAAGCAGCCCCAGTGGTGTCGGGAGAGGGTCACCTGGTCTCTTTATCTGTTCCCCCCACAATCACGGTAAGTTTCTGTTGCTTTCTTGGCTCTCTCAGTAATTCCTTCTGAAAAGACCATATTATATATCTTATATATTGAGGAGGGCTCACCATAAATGTGTTATATTGTGTTTTTCACCCATAGGATTATGTTAGTAGATCATCAGTTTCTGTAATATCATGCACCAACAACCATACCCAACCCAGGCTCATAAAAAATATGTGCCTCTACATTTCTGCCACACCGTAATTACGAACCTTACTGGACGTTTTGCAGCCGTTTCAAAGTGTCCAGAAAGTGGCACTAAAACACACGTTCAATATGTGACCATGGCACGTTTTTTTTTAATGTTGGTACAGGCACGTATTGCTGCATTTTTGTTTCGGTGCTTGAGGTATGTTTTGTGGCTGTTTAGAATTCATACATCTGGGGAGTGTCGCTAAAAGTTAATGCTCTATCGTGTTGAAAATATCCTGTAGCGTCTGGACCAATCAGACACACAATATATATTTTGTTAGTTATATTTAACAAATACTCTGTAACACCCCTCAGTTAACAAGCCATATCAGGGCCTATGGACCCTTCCCCCGAAATGCGTCTTAACACCTCAGAAAGGCAGAACAGGCCTCTGATTCCATGGCAACCAATGCTGATATCACTGGTTTTATTGCCCAAAGGAATGCGGGTAGAGAAACTCACTACATTTTCCATAGGAAAGACACAATGCACAGTAAGAATGGACTCTTCTCTAATTAATTAATAGGAAAACCTTTCTTTGAATGAACACACATATCCTTCAGATCATTGTGTATGTTGTTACTGTCCTTGAATATTGTCTTTTATATTGTATACTGTTTTATGCAGGCTTATGATGGAATCACTCATTCCTGTCATATTACCTATATGAAATCCTACCATGTTTAGTATCTATGAATTCGTCTTCGGATGATCTAAACGAGAGTGTATATTATATGTTGGTACATAGGCAATATATTAGTGTTCTGAGAATCTTTAGTAATTTCGATTCAAGTTCCATATGCAAATTACCATGCATTCACACAAAGGGTCAAAAAACTCCCCAATATTTCCAAACTCCCGCTTGGAATTTCAGCCTTTCTCATTGGACAAAGCTCATCCTGAGAGGCGTGAATCTTGTCAGGCCTTAAAGGCCTCACATCAGTGACCCGCCTCCAGTCTGCGGTTCTGTTAGATTCTGAGAAGATGTGAGCTAGAACGCTCTTAAGGACGCCCTAAGCTCGCGCCAGGCCTCGGGCCTTGACTTTCCATTCACCAAGATCATCTGACTCAAACTGGTTCTTTTTCATCAACCAACTTCAGCAAAGATCAACTTGAGCCTTCAGATTGCATCAGAACTCTCTGTCAGACAGACAAGACGTGCAAGTATCAAACCTAGTCTTATTAATTGATACATTAATTATCATTTGCACCTTTTTACAAAGGTGTGTTTGAACTAAGAAGCTGATGTTTCCTTCCTTTCCTATACCAACTGTATGCGTGTGTGTGTGTGTGTATGTTAGACTAGTTTAAGTGTTTATGTAGTTAATAATGTCTTTCTTGTATCACACTTGATGTTGTTCATTGTTTGCTCATAACTGGAGTCCCTAATCATGCAGATTTATGCTACATGCTCTGTGTAGTATTGTACAGTAAGAAAGTTATTTCCCTTAACCAGGAAATTAACGTTCTTAGAATTGACAGACAGTTGACCCTGAGAGGTCAAGTAAATACTTACAGCGGATCTAAATATTTATAATTAATTATACCTAGTTATGATTAATTATTCATATTTCCCCTTTGAGCTGATTCGCTACAATCCCCTACAATCAAACCCAACCCTAAACCTACCCGATAGTGTTAACAAATGCAAAAGTGATATAAAAACGCATTTGTTGATTTAGCCATGCTATTGTTACGGGGCTGACAAGACGTGAGACGTGCAGATCCATATGCAAGCTTTATTAATATCGGAGGAGGTCAGAAACACAGGCAGGGTCGAACAGTGGCACACAGGTATATGGCGGGCAAGACACAAGAATAGTCCTAGGGCTAGCGTAGGTCAATGATTGGCGAACAGGATCACAAGGGCGAGACTAAAGGGATAAATCCAGGAAAACAGGCACAGATCAAAAACAGACAAGGCAAGACTAGGCTGGGCTAGGAAGCTAAAGAGGGCTCTGTAGAGTAGCTATCACTGCTGGTGATAAGCGCATACAATACTCGGCCGAGAATGGTTGTTTCAGTGGGTGTATTTATAGTGAATGTGTGATTGATGACAGCTGTGTGCAATAAGTGCTGTGTGCAATCAGTGCAATGGCTGATGGGATATGTAGTCCGGGATGACATGCAACAGTTTGTGTTGTGCGAGAGTCACTGTAATGGAAGGGTGACCTCTGGTGGTGATTGAACGGAAGTCCATGGACAGGATTCATGACAGCTATTTTATGCTATTTTTTTCATGCTTTGTATTGAGCTACCGAGCAAACCTACTGGATTAGAAAACTCATGCAAATTAAGCTGTATATGTGATGACAACGTCCAAAGTATCAGTTTTCATATCGTGCAGGATGTTAAAATTGTCATAACATAATATTATGCAAGTAACTGTGCGAAAATTAGGCTTTATTAATCAAAACTTTGTACCTGTAAATCATACTTTTTGTGAAAAGGAATAAAAGTTGTCAGTTTTACTGCCTCTAGAAACTGCAGTGATGTACATATAGGTACTTTTTTTTTTCTTTTTCAGTTTTGCAAAATTGTATATAGAGGCACGTATTTCCAATGAGCCTAGGTAGACCATACCACATTCAAAGTCACTTAAATCATCTTTCTTCCCCATTCCGATGCTCGGTTTGAACTTCAGCAGATCGTCTTGACCATGCTTACATGACTGAATGCATTGAGTTGCTGCCATATGATTTGCTGATCTGATATTTGCATAAACGAACAGTTGAACAGGTATACACATAACGTGACTACCTAATGGAAGTCTAGAGCTGTGTTCGAAATTGCCCCCATATACCCTCATTCACTGTTCCCTACATTAGTCCACTAATATAGTCCAGTTGAACAAGTGAATGAAAATGAGTGAGCGAATGTGGACTGTGAACATAACATACTACCCGCTAGTGGTCACAACAACAATAACAATCACATATTAAATAGTACACGAGCTCTCGCTTTTACATAGTTTGTACTTTAAATAATTAAGTATCTGTTTAATAATTATCTAAAAAGTATCCGTTAAATAATTATTTAAAACTTAGCAAACTGCCAGCTTCTGTAGGAATGGAAATATGGCATCTAGTGTTTATAAAACGTAATTAAACTATTTAATAATCAATTAAAAAGAAATTGATACCTGTATAATATTACACTGTACCCACATTGTACCAGGGGTTTGGAAAACTGGATGGACAATTCTTCTACAGGCACCATCTTCTGGCGAGACGTGTGAATTATTTTGGCACGACCCTCATAGTGAATTATGGATATTCTGTAGCCGTTGGGTGTACACTCATTATTGCAGTGCATGATGGGATTAAATGAGTGCACTCTAACATCCACTATAGTGTTGGACATCACTGCTGTCCCCTCAAACAGTGCCCTATTTAAGGATATAGGGGGTGGTTTTGAACACAGCCAATGAGAAGTCCTCACCTGCAGTATAAAGCTTTCTGGTTAAACTTCTTAAGAATTCTGCTGGGGACACAAGCTGTCCAGCATCCAAATCACAACATATGCTGGCCATTTCAGCAGGTGAGTCACATTTATCATAGTACTGTGGCTCACATTCAGTACGGCAGTTTAGGTTGCCCCTAAGCCTTAGAAAATACCTTCATGAAGATGCTTACGGAGTGAGAAATCTCCTGTACTTTTTAGCCTTTCCCTTAGGCATCTTCTTGGTCTTCACCTTCCTCTCATCTCTTTCCAGTGCTTTCCATTTTTTAAATGCATGTCTGAGCTCCATGGAGGCTTCACTTATTAGAGGGAGAGGAGAGGAAAGAAGAACTCAGCATTGCATGTTACACTCTGTCAGCGCTTTAATAATTAAACATCAAACAACCTCAGATCATCCTCCTCCTTCCTGTGCGAGCCCTGGATGATGCAAACGCTCACCACTTTGCTCTGTTATGACATGCAGACTGGCATACATTGGTGTCACCAAAACCAAAGCAGAAATGCTTTTGAATTTAGTATGTCCATCTGTGCGTGTTCACTATCAGATCTACCATGTCACATTGGCACAATCAAAGAGGTTTAATTATGTAAGATTGAGCATTACGTGTTTGGATTGGTCTGTAAATGTATTTTTTTCATGAATATACATACTATATGTATGTATATATTACTTTTCAAAAGTTTGGGATTGGCAAGATTATTTTGTGTTTTTGAAAGTCTCTTATGCTTAAAGGGTTAGTTCACCCAAAAATGAAAATTAGCCCATAAATTACTCACCCTCATGTCATCCTAGGTGTATATGACTTTCTTCTTTCAGACGAATCCAGTCGGAGTTATATTAAAAATTGTCTTTGATCTTTCAAGCTGTTTCATGACACTCAGTGGGTGTTGCATGCATCAGTCCAAAAGAAGTTAAATAAAAAGTTCCCATCCATAAAAAAAAGTTTCTCACATGGCTCCAGGGGGTGAACAAAAGCCTTCTGTAGTGAATTGATGCGTTTTTGTAAGAAAAATATCCATATTCAAAACGTAATAATCACTTTAATGTAGCTTGCGCTCACTGTTGTACACGGAAGCAGCTCCGGGCGGATGGCATATGGAGGTCGGCTTTGCGCATGTGCCGCTCAGAAGTGACGAACGCGGAAGTGCAGGGGAGAGATCAAAGCAAAATAACGGTCACTAATTAGAAGTACAAAATGAGGATTTGTAAAGAAGAATGTCGGAGGATTTCGATATATGCCAAGAGGAGACTGGTTTTCCTTTGCTAAAGTAAGGAAACTTTGCTTCCTTTGCTCCTGTTAACAAACATTGGTTTTCACGAGACTCACCGACGCATGCGCAAAGCTGAACTCATATGTCATTCGCCCCGGAGCTGCTTCCGTGTAGGACTGTTGGCGTAAGCTACATTAAAGTGATTATTACATTTTGAATATGGATATTTTTCTTCCAAAAATGCATCGATTCGCTACAGAAGGCCTTTGTTCACCCCCCAGAGCCGTGTGAGACACTTTTTTTATGGATGGACGCTTTTTATTTAACAACTTTTGGACTGATGCATGCAACACCCACTGAGTGCCGTGAAACAGCTTGAAAGATCAAAGACCATTTTTAATATAACTCCGACTGGATTTGTCTGAAAGATGAAAGTCATATACACCTCGGATGACTTGAGGGTGAGTAATTTATGGGCTAATTTTCATTTTTGGGTGAACTAACCCTTTAACAGTCTGTAGTTATTTGATCAAATCTGCAATTATTTTATCAAAAACACAGCAAAAATAATATTATTGTAAAATATAATTAAAATTGGGTGAAAACTATTTTAATATACATTACTGGGAAACAGTTTTGAATTATTAAGATTTGTATGTTAATTATTTTAAATATATATAATCTAAAATATTATCTTCAGTGTCACATGATCCTTCAAAAATCATTCTAATTTGCTGATTTGGTGCTTAATTATTATTGCTACACAGTTATTAATAAAAGTTTTATTAATGTTGATTTCTTTCTTTATCTTTTTTAATTTATTAAAAAAAATTTTTTTACAAAGAAATAATCAGCAGAAAATAAAACTGTTTACAGCATTAATAATAATAAATGTTTCTTGAGCACAAAAACAGCATATTCGAATAATTTGTGAAGGATCATGTGACACTGAAGACTGGAATAATGGCTGCTGAAAATTCAGCTTTTCAATCACAGAAAAATGTTTTAAAATAAAAACAGTTCACTAATAATATTCTAAATATTTTACTGTATTTTAATCAAATAAATGCAGCCTTCATGAGAACTTTTTAACATTTAAAAAATTTAATAATCCAAAACTTTTGACCGATAGTGTATTTTGAAATGTAATTTATTCCTGTGATTTTTAAATGTTTCAACTGTTTTATTTATTTCCACTTTTAAATTCATATCTGCTCAGAAATAAGCATTGCATGAGCAATGAATATTTGTTTTAAATATATGGTTATATCTAAAGTCCGTTTGAGTTTGTTGTAGATCATTAGATGTGACATTATGTACTTTTGGAAGCCTGTGAAACCTTGTGTGATGTTGTCTTCACAATAACGGCTGTGAAGTCATCGACTAACTGGGTAGTGAGGCAGTAGGGCAGCAGCCTTAGGTATCGGACACAGCATTAGACTTCTCTCCCCATTTCACCCCGGCATGACCACACTCCCAGCATGAGCGATCGGGGCTGAGAGAGGCAGGTTGGCATGACAACAGCACAGAGTTTGCCATCTGTTCCCACACAGTGCCGTTCAGAGCATAAATTCTTTAACATCAGGCCAAGTCTCCGAGACATTAAAGAGAACTCAGCACTATTTATTCATAAAAGGAGTCATGCCGTTGTGCAGTATGTCTTATGGCAGACACACGTTCATGCATATGTTTGTCACAAATTCAACTGAAGTGAAATAGAGGAAATATTTGGCATATGTAGTTATCTTGTTATGAATGAACCCGAAGTGATGCCTGTCATGATTGTTAACATCTCATACCTGTTATTATTGTTATTACTTTGTATCATTATTATACATAGAATGGGACTCAAAATGCTGTTTTTGTTTCCAAAATGATAAATGGATGTTACTTGCATTCTGGATGATCCTCTGCAGTGAATGGGTGCCATCAGAATGAGAGTCCAAACAGCCGTTAAAAACTTCACAATAATCCACAAGTTATCCACATGACTGCAGTCCATCAGTTAACATTGTGGAAGAGAAAAGCTGCATGTTTGTTATAAATAAATCCATCCTTAAGGTGTTTAACTTTAAACTGTCGCTTCTGGGCACAATGAAAGCATCTTAATGATGGATTTGTTTATTACATTTGTTTATTGTTTATTACAAACAGTTTTGCATACAAGACAGTCAGTCATACAGAATTCAAATGATATGAGGGTGAATAAATTATGAAAGTCATCTCATTTTGGGGACACTATTCCATTAAAGGGGTGGTTGATTGCGATTTCACTTTTTTTACTTAGTGTGAAATGTTGCTGTTTGAGCATAAACAATATCTGCAAAGTTACGAAGCTGAAAGTTCAATGCAAACGGAGAAATCGTCTTTTAAAATTCTGGCAGTTTAATGCCTACAAAAATGGCTGGTAGGGACTTCAACAAGTTACTTCCCGGGTTTGTGACGTAACAAACCCTAGATAAACCCCACCCTCGGGAAAAGGCAGCAAGGGGGGTGAGGCCATGCTGCGCTGCTTTAGAGAAGAGGAAGAGAAAACTAGAGGTGCACGTAAAAATCTATTCATAAATGAATAGCGATTCTGTTTTCTAACGATTCTAATGGATTCATAAGTTTCAAAATCAATGTTCTAAAGTAGCGGTTCTTGATACTGTTCCTCGCGTCCCCTACTCTGCACATGCTCTGCATATCTCTCTCTCTCATATTCAGCTTAGCTCCAACAATGAACTGTTCCATTTATACACTTATTTTCACATAGCTATGAGAAGCGTTAAACATGGATGTGTGCCGTTACTGTACTGTAAAGCTTTAATCAGGATAAAACCGAATATTAAAAGCTAACATAAGCAGTAGCATTTACAAATAACAGCATATCTAAAAGTATGAGACAACAACAAACTAAAAACATAGGCCTACCATTAAAAGCCGTGCTTGCACAGGTTCTGCACAATCCTCTTCAATAATATCCTCTGCTTCTCAATCGGGCTCAAACTGATAAGCGATATTTACAACACCGTTGTTTACAATACAACCGGAGCACATGCCGCTGAGGTGAGGGGCGAGACGATTAGACGCGCACTTAAGGCGGTTTAGCCAATCACAACACTGGGCTAGCTAATCAATCAGAGCCCATCACCTATTTCTGAGGGCGGGGCTTCATAAAAGCAAGAAATGATCAGTGTGTTTCTCAGAGAAGGGACAGAGCGGTGTGGAATAAAGGTAAATTATGTGAAAAATAATGTTGTTTTTTTTTAATTATGCATTAGCACATGTTAGACTGCACACCATAAACCAGAAAAAAACCAGTGAACCACCCCTTTAAGAAAAGCTCTACTACTGTAGCCTCACAGAAACTTGTCAAACTTTGTGACCTATTTTTAGTGGAAATCAGTTTCTTATTTATTAATTTTATGATCAACATGATGTTGAATGTTTACATCACTCAGCCCACCATGTCTGGTGTGATTATGTCTTGCAGGTTTCGTGTGACCTGCAATAAAATCATCACTCACAAGATGTTTGACCATGTGGTTCTTGTCATCATCTTTCTCAACTGCATCACTATTGCCATGGAGAGGCCCAGAATCGACCCCTCCAGCGCTGTGAGTAATGTTACCTCATGCACATTCACACACGCACGCATGCCATTCAAAGCAACTTTTGCTGTAGGAATAATAGGTCAGACAATTGAAACACTTATCTGACATAGTTGTTTTCTTATTTTTTATTAAAAAAAGTTCACTTTTGGCAACATTTTCATAGTTTTTGCAGGATAAGGATTTGAACTTATTTAAGTAATTCTGATAACAGTCATGTGACAGTTGAAAAAAAAAGTTAGATTTTCTTTGAGGTCCCATGCTCCCTCTTGTCATTTGGTCTCAAGGGTATATAGCTTTGCTTTATTTTATTTTATTTTATTTTATTTTAGTTTAGTTTAGTTTAGTTTAGTTTAGTTTAGTTTAGTTTAGTTTAGTTTATTTTAGTTTAGTTTAGTTTAGTTTAGTTTAGTTTAGTTTAGTTTAGTTTAGTTTAGTTCTGTCAAATGATTAATCGCATCCAAAATAAAAAAATTTGTTTACATGAAATATGTGTGTGTATTGTGTATATTTATTATGTATGTAGTAAATCAGCTCAAAAGGGAAATATTTATGACTAATTATAACTGGTTATGATTAATAATAAATATTTAGATTATATCTTCGAATTAACTGTAGCAGAATCAATATTGCAATTATTTGATCTGTCCGTCCACCGAGCAGACAGTATAATAATTTACCAAGTCAAAAAACTATTATTTTCCTGGCCAAGGAAGAATAAACTGTCCTTCTTTATGCAGTGCTAGCAGTAATTTAGCAAATGTAGCAAGGGTTCAAACATTCATTGACTTCGAATTGTGAGCAGCAAACAGAGACAATCAGTTGTGAATATAAGGGATTTAATAAATTAAACTATATCTAACATATAACTAAGTAAAACACATATATGTACAGAATGAAACAAAGTAAGGAAAAGAGAGAAGAAAGTAAAAGAATGGCAGCATTTCACATCAATTTTAGACACAACCTTTGAGAAACATCAGAGAATCAAAAATCACCTTAAAAGGGGCTGAGACTTAAACACGCATCTAAATAATTGTAAACGGTTACTTGCATTGGTTTCGATTGCTGAACAAGAGTCCTGATGCGGTAGACAACGGCGGTCTTTGGTGAGTTTGTTCGGAGTGAGCTGGAAGTTTTACTTCTGGTTCTTCTGAAGAAGGAAAAGTCCACAGCGACTAAAGTTACTTGAAGATAAAAACTGCCGGAAAATAAAAACTCAAGAGGAAAGGCTTGAGAGTCTGGGAAAAGGGTTGTGTGAATCGAAGAGGGTTTCTGAGCAAAGATTATTTCAGGCTAATCACTTTTGAGGGTTCCTATTCTGGGTGGACTGGCCAATACCAGGCGTGAATTTTTGAGCGGGAGAAGTTTCCTTTGTTTCCCTTGATGGCCCATTTGCATGTTTTATGGCCGGTCTGGAATTTCTGCAGTTTTAACCCAAAATATAGTACAAATCGTATGATGCGTTTCACAATCACATACTGTACATCATTGTTTGAGGAATAAAGAGCAGATAATATTGATACCAAGAAAGAGACCTTTAGAATCGATTAAACCAAAGATACATCCATACACCTGAATATCAGTGTTTAGGGCTTTAACTAACACAAATAACGAGTGGTAACTCAGCTAATCTAATAGGGAAACGTACAAACAACACATGCAATATACCAGATATATTTGTAGAGTATAATAGAGTAAAAGGTCTTTACGTGTGTGTGTTTGTGTGTGTGTGTGTGTGTGTGTGTGTTAGTTTGCTTGGTCAGCCAGGCCCATTGTGCCTGGCCCCGGTGGTCATTTATGTCTCTTTGGAATGTGTTTGAAACTTTTATATGCAAATGTCAAAAGCTAAAAGGGTCTCTTAAGCCATAAAACCCCAAAGATCATGCATGATTATACGCAGACGCTACATGTATATATAAATACACACACATACTGTTTATATTTTGAAAATATTTACATGTATGTACATTTATATATTTATATTATTATATTGTTTATTTTATATAAATATATATATATTAACATATTTTTCTTAAATATATACATGCGTGTGTTTGTAATTATATATACATAATATACACAGTACACACTCATATATTATATAAACAAAAACTTTTATTTTGGATGCGATTAATCATTTGACAGCACTATTCTATTTTATTCTATTCTGTCTGTCATTAGTAAAGGATTTGCAGTTGTGTACAGGTGCATCTCAGTAAATTAGAATGTCATGGAAAAGTTAATTTATTTTAGTAATTCAACTCAAATTGTGAAACTCGTGTATTAAATAAACTGTGTACATTACATTTATTTAATACACGAGTTTCACAATTTGAGTTGAATTACTGAAATAAATTAACTTTTCCACGACATTCTAATTTATTGGGATGCACCTGTACTTGCTTTTAATGCCCTTAGTTAATCAGGACATTATTTTCCTGCTGCCCCAGAGTGTTAAGTATATCTGTCATTTCCATATTCTAAAACTGGGTGATCATTATGGTAGTTAGTATGCTAGTCTAGCATGTGTCCGTAATTATTACCTTGTCTAACTGGTTGTTTTGTTAGTGACTAACAATAAAAAGTAGATTATTAGACGACTCGGGAGTTGGATGGTTTTGCTGTTCTTTTAGGATGTTAAAACAGAAAAGATTCAATTTGTTATTCATGCTTTCTTACAGACCCAAAGGACACAATCAGCTTGGCTTAAATACTTTACTACATCTCATTATCAGTTTTGTATGTTTACTACTTTCAGCAGTTACATGCTCCCTCAGGACACCTACTGTAAGACAGAAGCAAGAAATATTTTATCTTCTTTCTTTTCTTATCTAGAGCATAATAGTTATAAGAATATTACTATAGAGTCAAAATTGCTACACTTCATATACGGTACTGTTGGTAAACTGTATATGAGTAAAAGTATTTCAGGGAAAAACAGCTATTTTAGTTGCTCTTTTTTTTGACTTAGCAGAACAGGACTGCTGCAGACCTCATAGAGACAGCAGATGTCCATCATTTTGGGCAGCTACCAGATTCCTGACATTTTAAGACACATATTTTCATAAAACGTTGCCTACCTAGACTTTTCGCTCACTTGTGTACCAAATGAGACCATTTAGAGCTCTTTATTAATTCACTGTTAATCCAAGTCAAGAGCTACTTTGGACCTTCTAACCATAATTAATTTATTATCTAATATCAAATTTATGTCCAGAGTCACTCTAGCACTCATTCTGTAGCAATTTGTCAGTGTGAAATATCATTGTGATTTTTCACACTGAGCTGCTTTATACAGAAATGCACAGGAGTATTGTAAATGGTCCGCCTATTGTATAACATTATGTAATCTGAATGTATGCAGGAAAAATTAATTTTTTGCATCAGGCTCATTGCATATAGTGATGCATACATTAGCATTATTTTCTTTTATCCAATGACTCTGTCTACCTCTGAAACTGATGAAAAAGAGAGAAACCCCAGAGGCTTCATGCCCATCAGAGACTTTCCATGTAGATTTATATCCAATTACATTGATTTGTTCACAGAATATAGTTGTATTTAGTTTTTTCACGTGTATGCACATTCTTGATTTGGAACAAAAAACTGGAAAAAAGGAACAAGTAAAAGCCTTTCCCCCCCAAACTGATGAAGGATTATGTCAGTAATGGAAATACTGACCTTAAAAGACCTTAACGCTTTCTCACGTGTAACGGTTTTCTAAGACACATTATGTAGCATGGAAGGGTTGTTTTTCGTTGTGTTATTTTCCTGAGGTTTAATCCATGTAATCTGGTTTTTACCATGTGTGCCTCTGAGCCGCTATGATATTAGTTTACTTCCCCCTTAAGGCGTCCTGTCAGCAATTCACAGAAGAGGAAAAACTCTACTTATTTTCCTTCCCTGCACAGGCATGTGCATTTTTTTAGACTGGGGCACATGGAACACAGTGTTTTTGCCATTTAAGAAATTTAATTATGTATTTGCATAGGTGTAAATGCATAGTAAGATTATTATGGCTAATGAAAAATGTTACAAAGACTAAAACATGAAAAAAAATGTTTTTTTGAGTATTTTAAGTTGAACTATTACAAACAAATTACTTTGCCACATTGCATGTTTTGTCATTTGTGAATGTAAGTAAAATTTGTAAATGTTTTCTGGTAATGACCTGTGACATGTTTGCTAAGGCATGTGCACATTTCAATATGAATCCACAGTATGATATGACATTTATGAGTAATTGCAGAATCTTTGGACCAGGTAATGTCAGTTCGGTCCCACTGTCACTGCAGAATTGCGTGACTTTGTCTGTAATAGAACCTCCATGTTGAGCTTATGCAAACCATCTCATCTCCCTGTGACAGACTTGATCTAGTAACAGGTACCTCACGGAGCTCAGATGTGTGTCATCAGTATTTCATATGGAGACATTTTTTCATTTGGGTATGAACAAATGCCATCAGACTCCCCACCTGAGTTCCCCTCTGTAGACAAGGCCTTTTCAGTGCCCAAAGTAATGGGAAAAGGGTGATGAAAATACCAAGGGGAGTTTTAGCAGCTTTTGATTACTCTCTGCCTCTCTTTCTGTCTCTAGCCAAGTACCTACACACTGAACGAATGACAAATGCATTTAAATTAAAAAGTGGATCCCCCGAATTACTTATTACTGATTGCTTTTGATTCACACTAATTTGCTACTGAATCATTTTGAGAACCAATGTACAGACTCAAAAACAAAAATTTTACAGTTTTAAACAACAGCAATGTTCAGCTGATGATTTTTTTAAGCAGCACATTATACACATCTATCTATCTATCTATCTATCTATCTATCTATCTATCTATCTATCTATCTATCTATCTATCTATCTATCTATCTATCTATCTATCTATCTGTCTATCTGTCTGTCTGTCTGTCTGTCTGTCTGTCTTTAAAAAATTTTTTGTTGTATTTATTTTTGATTTTGTTAGATTTAACTAGAGTTTTCTAGAGTATTTTTTGTCACATTGTCACAATGTGATTTTCACAATCACATTAACTGAAACTTGCATATTTTTTCATTTTTATTTTTTTATTTTGTTTGTCTCTGTTTTCTCCACCAAACTAGATGTACTGTTGTGTGTGTGTGTGTGTGTGTGTGTGTGTGTGTGTGTGTGTGTGTGTGTGTGTGTGTGTGTGCGCGTGTGCTACCTCAGACATCCAGTAACCTTTAAAAGAATGAGAGTGAAGGACAGGGGTTGTCTGACCCTTCTCCTTCAGAGACCAAACAGACACGTGCTTCTCAGACACGCTCTTCCTCATTCATGAATACTGACCTGCACATACACACACGGTTCACTCGACAATGAATGAAAACAAGCCTCTGAGCAGAATGGAATGGCAAAGACGTCAGTCTGTTTTCTGAAACAATTCAAACCGCATTGATGATGTCAGCAGGAGGCTTTCTCAGAGAGAACAGGAGTTTTAGAACATGATGCCACGACCCACTGAAACATGCATTAGCGGGGGGTCATGGGAAAGATGGCCCCTGGGCCCTGCTGCTCAGACACAGTAGGAGAAGGACAAACAATCTAGATAGACAGTTAGACGTCCACACCAGTTGTTTAAAGTACAAATCAGCTTCCCATCCCATTTCAGCCAGAATGCTTTTCAAAAAAGCTTAGCTTAAACACCAAGGTTTATTTGCAAGGTTGAATGAATCCTCAATACCTGTTGACTTAAACAAAATTGCTTGTGGCAGAGCTGAGGGCTGATTTGTATATGGATTCTCATTCTGCTTCAGCTTTTCCATAAAAAGCCAAAACAATCATGAATCACAGTAATAACGTCAAGTAATAGATGAAGAAATTCAGCAATCAATGCCTCGCTCAAAGGAACCATGGTGGGATCTTAGCAGCCCTCCAGTTAACTGGGTCACCCCTTACTGAGACCAAATTAATAACCTTTGTGTAAGCAGCCCACATCGTAATCCATTAGGCTTTCACAATGCATGTCTGACATACTGTAGACAGAGCATCCAGCATAGACTACACTGTGGGTATTAATCTTTTCTGTCACCTCTAATGCAAACTGCATTGTATTTGTTTAATGTATGTTTTTTTTTGTATCGTTCAGGACGGTGCAGTGTAGACAGAAAAGTGGAGGGAGAAAGTGGGCGAGTGGGACCAAGACGGGTTTAAACACTAGGAGGTGTATAAAGGTTCAAATTGCTGATTGTTTGGTTTGCATGGTTATACTCTGTACATTGTTATTTAGGATGCAAGATTAGATCATTTTGAGGCTGATTCAGAGTAGGCCTGATTATTAATGTTTAGTATTAAAAGTTTCCTTTTTAATTTAAATTTTTTTTGGTGACACATTAGTATAGGGACTAGTTCTCCCTATTAACTAGTTGCCTATTAGCATGGTGATTATTAACATATTGGCTGTTTATTAGTACTTATAAAGCACATATTCTGCATGACCATATTCTACATCCCTAATCCTACCCAATACCTAAATTTAACAACTACCTTACTAACTATTAAAAAAACAGAAAATTAGGAGTTTATTAAAGCACAAATTGTAGTTAATGGTTTGTTAATGAATTAATGAAAAAGTGTGACCATTTTTTTTCTTGTTTTTACACAAACTCGCCATGCAGCTTGTCTTTTTGTTTTGTTATTTTTTGCATTTTTTTAGATTTATATTCACATCTACAGTACAACTTTTAATAGAAGTCTCTCATGGTCACCAAGACTGCTTTTATTTGATCAAAAATACTCTAAAACAGTAATACAATAAAAAGTTATTACATTTTAAAATGACTGTTTTCTATTTTAATATGTTTTAAAATGTAATTTATTCCTGTGAATGGCAAAGCTGAATTTTCAGTATCATTACTCCAGTCTTCAATGTCACATGATTCTTCAGAAATCACTCTAATGCCAATTTGGTGATTAAGAAACATTTCTTATTATTATTATTAATATTAAAAACAGTTGTGCTGCTTTATCTTTTTGAGGATTCTTTGATGAATATAACGTTCAAAAGAACAACATTTATTTGAAATAGATTGTCTTTGCTGTTACTTTTGACCAGTCTGCCTCCTAGCTGAATAAAAGTATTACTTCTTTCCAAAAATAGTAAATACTCCGTACCTTCGAGCAAGTTCATTCTTTCCGTTCTTTCCATTTGGAATTTCTTTTCAATTCTTTCCATCTGCTTTTTCAGAAATGCATACAATGGGGGGGGGGGGGGGGGGGGGGGGTTATAGACATTGAACAAAAATATACCTAACTGTTTAATGGAACTATTTAATCTCTAATGAGCACATGGCTCTTTCTGTATATCAGCATATTAATGCACTTGTGGCATTGGCGTCGAGCGAGTCATATTCCTTACACCAGGAGTCTCTAGATTTGAGTGATCTTAGTATGAGAGCATTCAGTCTGGGGTCTGTTGACAGTGTTACAGTCTGTTATAGAAAGAGGAACAAACACTCCTGGCTCAGGTCAGAGCAGAAAGGTGGAGAGGGCAGCACCTGCTGTGTGGGAAGGCCGTGTGGCACGGACGGCAGGCGAGAGGAGCAGGAGGTTTTCGTGTTTGCAGTGTCATTTTAGGATGATAGTGATTTGTAACAGTCTTATGTTTACGGATGTAATCTCATGTCACTTTAACTGTGAATGGGAACAATGAAACATCAAATTAAAATTCAATCAAAATCAAATTTTGCCCTTATAAAATGTGTGTAAAATGACAGTAAAAGTTTCCAGAGGTTAGATTATAGTATTCTAAAGCAATGCTGAGTGAAATACTTATTCTTAAAGGCAAAAAATGGGTAAGAAGTAGTGCTGGGCAACGATTAATCATGATACGGGGTAAAAGGCACGCAGTATTTATACAAATACTTTTTTAAAATAATGTCTAAGTTAATACTTGTTCAAAATAATCACTTTAGCAATGTTTGTACTATTTTCTGCTTATTTTGAAAAATAAAAGTATACTTTTTTCCCCCAATAAATATGCTGTCATTAAAATGTGTTAATATAAAAAATATATATTTTAAAATACAGAAACAAAATCATTTTAATAAGTAAAGATTCTGAAAGTATTGAAGGAGATCCAATAATAATTGAATATATACTTACAGTAGTAACAGCAAATTATATTTTATTATATGATATGATTAATATCATGTTTTTACATATGATGGTTTCATTCTAAACATGGTGATTATCTCTAATATGGACACCCAACATAATATATGATATTTACCATCTGAATCTAGCCATGTCATGTCAACAAATGGAAAAGTCAGCCATCGATTAAAGGGGTCATATGATGCGATTTCAAGCTTTCCTTTCTCTTTGAAGTGTTACAAGCTCTTGGTGCATAAAGAAGATCTGTAAAGTTGCAAAAACTAAAGTCATAAAAAAATCCAAAGAGATATTCTTTATAAAAGTTAAGAGTCAACCACACCTACCTAAAACAGCTCATTCTAACACGCCCCCAGTGGCGACTGGTGAAAAAAATTTGAGGTGGGGCTGTGGCACATTGGCACATCAAACAATTACAGTAAGCGTTGCAATATGAATTGCAATGCAGACATACGTTTTCTCATTTTATAGTTATGTGAATA
This sequence comes from Sinocyclocheilus grahami, assembly GCF_001515645.1. Taxonomy (NCBI): domain Eukaryota; kingdom Metazoa; phylum Chordata; class Actinopteri; order Cypriniformes; family Cyprinidae; genus Sinocyclocheilus; species Sinocyclocheilus grahami. The sequence continues at coordinate 1,418,567 of NW_015505636.1, forward strand.
ATATCAACATTGAAATATTCTTTTAGGAACAAGTATCAAGACACACCCTTAGAAAATGAGATAGAAGAGTACATTTATAGGAAATTAATTGATGAATTTGTTCACATTTTAATATCATGTGTTGTCTTATAGTTCTGTGAATAAAACCAACATCCACATGTTTGAAGTTAAGATAGAAGAGCGTATTTACTTTACATTGATTGATGTATTCGTTGACATTTCAATATCACGTGCTGTTATAGTTTTGTGAAGGTCAGGCTGATCTGGACCCAGCTCTTTTATCTTCAGTTTTTCTGCCAAAGTTCTCTTCTCAAACGGACTTTGGAGTAGAGACTTTACAGAGTTAGGTTCGTGTTCGGAATTAATGACACCTGAGCACGCCATTGTCACATAATTGAAAATTGCGTCACTACAGACCAGCCCTGATTTTAGCAGTTTGGGGCCACAGAAAAATCGCCCATTTCAGATAAGATTTGAGGACGCTGCTTGGCTAAATTTTATGTCACATCTTGAATATATTTATATCTTGAATCAGCATTTGACTAAATTCTACAAAGACCCGCCTCCTGTGGGCGATTTCTCGATTGCCCCTCAGCTGAAATTGAGACGTGCCGACAGGCAGAGACGTCATATTATGATGGTAAAAACATATATATTTTTTTACAGATGTTTTTCTAATATATCACATCATACAAATATAGATTTAAATAATTTATATAATTATTATTTTGTGTGTGTGGTTCAGGGAGGGCGGCGCCCTAGCGCCCTCTATTGGCCAGCCGCCACTGCACGCCCCCACATGTCTACATCACGATGTGGAAATATTAGCATAATGCCGCCCAAATGTGCACGCAAAGAAAGAAGGCGTGGTTTCAGGAACATCAGTAGTGTTGATCCAGCCATGTCAGGGAGACGCTGTGTGTTTCAGTACGAAGCAAAAGCACTTTATTTGGCCTTCCGGAAGTAGACGCAATTAGGAATCATTGGTTAAGATTTATTTACAACAGAACAGCACAACCCAGATCAGGGGGCTAAAATACCATACTTTTACATATTCTTTCGTTATTTAAAAACTGTTGCTTTAATTATCTAAAACAAAATTATCTGAAAATCATAAAGACCTTTCTCTCAAAATATATGCATTAATTTTAGCGATTCTCATTTGCTACTTAAATCTTCAACATTTTTAAAAACATAAAATATTAGATCAAGTCAGCACAGAATCAACTTTGCACTGCTGGGCACGATCGCGTCAAAGATCAGACAAATATACACGTGCATCTTGAAAAACGGATGTTTTGGAAAGTGCTAAGCCACGTTTTTGTGCCATCTAGTGGTTTAGATGAAAATAATATCAAAAGTGCCTTTTGCCCCGGGGCGCCTTTAGCCCCGTTGTACCCTATATATATATATATATAAAGCTTTAAATAGGATTTTTATACCATATCAAAATTCTTGTTAATAATCAAACTAACCTAAAATCTGTGTGGACGATGACACTGTTTTTATCTGCTCCATGTGCCCGGTTCACTTGCTGTTCCAGCAACTTCCACTCCATCATCAGCTTTAGTAAAATAACCTGATAGCTGGGGAATTTACTTAGTCATGTTTTTTATGTTGTTTGTATTTGAAGTTTTTCGTTTTTTGAGCCCCTCTCTCTTTTAGAATTGCTGACATTTTTACTTATTGAATGTTGTTATTTGCACGACCATTTCCAGATTACTCCAGAACAAAGTGAAGAGCGGTGAATGCAGACATACTGGGGAGCACTCACCTGATAGATACGTGCGCATATCGTTCAAAAGTCAAATATAAAATAAATGCATTTGATTGGTAAACCAAATTCAAAATTTACGTTTCAATCTCAAATGGTAATGCATGGAATTTATGGAAAAAAGCTCAACTAAATTACAGCGCTAATAAGTGGGGGGCGTGGTGGTTTTGGCGATCGGCGCTCCAGTCAATCTACTCCACAGCCAATCCCGGGCCCCCTCCTTGCTCGGGCCCCAGGGCTTCAGCCCCGCCTAGTTACACACACATTATGTACACAAAAACTTTTTGGATGCGATTAATCGTGATTAATCGTTGCCCAGCACTAGTTAGAAAATTATGATAAATAGTCATAAAAACATACATAATGGGTGTTTTGCCACACAATTCTTTAGAGTAATGATATAAATGGACCCCAGGGAAGAAAATCATGATTTATTATATGATCACTTTAAGAATTTATTTTATTTTAGGAAGGATTTTTAACCGACACTTTTGTCTTTATATAATTCTTCAGATTTGATTTACTTATTTGGACTTCAGAGATGGTTACTGTCATGAAGCTGTTACTTATCCATTTGTTACCCACTGTGTTATCTAGTAGTATCCAGTGAGGATGCTGGAGAAAATTTATCGCATGCAGTGTGCGTGTGAGTATGTGATGTTAATGCCCGCGGAGTACTCAAAGCGTGGGCAGATTCTTAGTCCAATAGATGCCTTCACAGGAGGCAGCCCTAATGTGTTATGCCACACACACACACACACACAAATCTCCTCTGATCCAGCACTGACTCACCCGTCACTTTCCCTGCTTGTCTGGTTCTCTCCGCAGGAACGCATCTTCCTGACGTTGTCCAACTACATATTTACTGCCATCTTTGTGACCGAAATGACAATAAAGGTAGGTGACGGGGTTGGCATTTGTCTCTGTGTGGTATCGTCTCTGACAGAGGGTAAACTAACAGACTGACTGGGCCAGAATACCAGCCAAAAGCAGACTAACTTCGGTTCCCTGTGGCTTTTTTTTTATAGTGCCAATCTCTCTTAGATCAGTGTGGCTAATGGAGTCTGGTGAAAACATTCCTGTCACAGGCTTTTCAGCCTATCTTGCAGCCCTTTTACTTTAAAGAGTCAGTTCAGCCGAAAATAAAATGACCTTCATCTCATTCTAAACCTTTCTTTATTCTGTAGAACACAAATGGAGACATTTTCAATGCTATGCCTATCATAATTTTTCATGTAATTACAAGCTTGTGAGCTTAAAAATAGATAAAGGCATCATAAAATGTAATATTCACAGAAAATAGTAATATCAGACTTATCTCTTCTTGAAACATTTATGACAGAAGCAGTAACTTCTGATCACTAAACAAATAATTCGGTGGAATCATATCTTATCAATTAATTGCTTGATCCAGTTCACAAATGATTCATTCATCAAATAAAATTATAAGATGTTTATTTGATTCAGCAGTTTTATTTATTTATTTTTGCTATTTAAGATTTTAAAGTTACCTGTATTCAACTATGTAACATGAATATAATTCAAAGCATTGCTTATAAATGTTAAAAACAGTTGTGCTGCTTAATAGAGAAACAATTATTCATATTTTTTTCAGAATTCTTAGAATATATATTTCAAAAGCATTTCTTCGAAATAGAATTCAATCATCTGTTTGCAGTGGTAAATAGCTCACAGAAAGGAGACTTCAGAAGACTTGCTTTATAGTGCACAAGACATACATGCATAAATAAATAAATAAATATATATATTTTTTTTTTTTTTTTTTTTATGATGCTTTTGAGTCAGTTTCCTTAATTGCAAAAACAGATCTCTCCTTTTGTGTTTCACAGAATAAAATAAGTTGTGCAGGTTCGGAACAATGTGAGGGTGAATAAATAATGACAGAATTTTCATTTTGGGTGAATGATACCTTTAAGGCACTGCTTTCCTTTGACAATTACAAAGTCTAAACAAAGACTACAGCAGCAAAATATTAAAATCACACCCTGACATGTTCAACTGCCGCCAGTCAGCTGAATTAAACATTTGAAGAAATGCAGGTCCTAAATAGAGCCCACTGACATGAAGAGTCTATTAAGCAAGCCTTGCTCTCTATTTTCCACTCTTCACCACAGCAGTTAATACTAAGTAGGGGCGGATTGTCTGCCAGATATTCAAATGACTGTCGTTGAAATGGAAGAACATGCTGAGGCCTCTCTGGAGAAGACAGAAAAGTTCATAGGTGTCAGTCCTAAAGGTCTAGGGTTTCTATTTTGGGGCCCTGCTTTATGGCAGGTCATGCCCACCCAAGAGATTTCAAATGAAAATCATGGCACAGAATAATCGTACTCACTGGAGGTTAATTAACGGCGACTGACGAAAACTTTCCAGGTTGGATGAAGATGACAGGGCTGTTGAAACTCCTGGCTTTTGTTGCCTGACATTCCTTTGTTCACTTTGAGGTCTGATCACATTGTGGTTTGATATATTCACCAGAAACATCATTAGGAACTGCGTATTCATGCTTAGCACTTTTTAGTCAGATGATTCTCACTCCTGGTTTGTTTATCTCAGCTTTTCTCTGAGCTTTCCCCCCAAGCCCTTTTATATGCCAGCTGTATGCCAGTCTAACCTGATACGTTCTCAGAAATGCCACGGCAGTGTGACATAGACCTCAAGGGAATAAGAAAGTGTTTCTTCCCAAATTCAGATTTCAAACACATCATGTTTTCTCACGTTTCCTGTCATGTGCATAGTTTTTCTAACAGGTTTATATTTTTATGAAATTGTGTGCATTTTTAACATCTACAAAATTAATTTGTCATGAAAGCATGAAAGCTACAGTAAACACAATTCATAATTGTGAAGGATACAGAAAATATGCTTTACAGATGTAATTTCTTAAAGTAGTTCACCCAAAAATCACCAAAAAAACTCACCCTCAGGCCATCCATGATGTAGATGAGTTTGTTTCTTCAGAGGAACATATTTAGAGATATTTAGCATTACATCACTTGCTCACCAGTGAATCCTCTGCAGCGAATGGGTGCCGTCAGAATGAGAGCCAAACAACTGATAAAAACATCACAATAATCCACATGACTGCAGTCCTTCAGTTAACGTCTTGAGAAGTGAACCTTTGCCTGCTTGTAGGAAACAAATCCATCAAGAAGATTTAACTTTCATCCTCTATTCATAATATTGCTTTCTCCAGTGAAAAAGTCGTCTCGCCTGAATCAGGAGAAAAAATCAAGTGCTGTTTACAAGCAAATACAGTCCTAAACAGTTATGGTTATCATCAGTGGATTTTGGTGTGAGCGGACAACAGGGCATTATTATGGATTATGGACTTGTATTTTGGCTAGAAGCGATGGTTTAAAGTTAAAATGCCTTAATGATGGATTTGTTTCATACAAACATGCACTGGAGTTGTGTTGATTATTTGTGATGCTTTTATCAGCTGTTTGGGCTCTCATTCTGACGGCACCCATTCACTGCAGAGGATCAGTTATTGAGCAAGTGCTGTATTGCTATATTTCTCCAGAATTTTTAAATGAAGAAACAAACTCTATCTAAATCAAATCTAAATTGAGGGTGAGTAAATCTTCAGCAAATATAAATTTTTGGGTGAACTATTTATTTAAAGTTGAACCCTTTTATTTTTGCTAAAGTTTTAATTTAGACTATTATGGTACAATCAGTCCGTCTTCCATTTTTCATACAAACAGTTCAACCTACAAATGGCTGACTTGGACTAGAATAAAAGGTTTTATCATGAAAATATACACAATTTGGCTTTAAGTGAAATTTTATCCAACATTTCCACTTTAAAATCATATCTGTTGTTGTTGTGAAGGTGGTTGCTTTGGGCTGGTGTTTTGGGGAGAATACCTACCTGAAGAGCAGCTGGAACATTCTGGATGGCATGCTGGTGATGATCTCCGTGATTGACATCCTGGTATCCATGATCTCCAACAGCGGCACCAAGATCCTGGGAATGCTTCGGGTGCTGCGTTTACTGAGGACCCTGCGGCCGCTCAGGTACACTGATCACAACACAACTCTTCAGACATACAGTAAGTGTAAATAATAGTAACGATTACATCAAAGCTTTAATGCACAAGTGCACCACTTGCAATGCTGTAGGCTACATACATAAACACTTACAGTATATGTACATCTTCGGGTCAGAGTGCTAGATTTGCACATCTTAAATCAGCATCCACTTTCTTACAAGAAGCATAATTAATGTAAAGACTGAAGTCCCACAATTAGCCTCTTCCTCACAGAAGCATCAATTAACTCCTGATCAATGCAGTATGTAGCGGTGTTTGTGATTATGCATATGTATGTGTGTGCATATGTGTGTGCGCTGTGCACCTTTCCTCCTGCAGAGGGAACTTCCCTACTCTTAAATATTTATGACACATTCAAGCAGAAAATAAAAATCAAATATTCATCTTTCCTGCCCTGTTTCCACACAAAATGCTTACAGTGGTCTTTCACCCCCAGTCGCTCCCTTCTCAAGTACTCCTCAGTTTAGGGTCAACTTCCGTAAGTTCCTTAAACGCCCAAGAGACTTGTATTAAAAATACATCATATTCCGGTAGTTGTGTTTTTACTTGCCTTTCAACTTTGTTGGTGCAACATTAATGTGCCATCAACAACATTTCTGAGGAGGAACTGGTGGGCAAATGTTTTTGCATTTTATTCATGTTTCTCTGTCAGATACAAGGAACTTTCAATTATTAAATAGTAAAAATCAACAACTTTTTTTTTTGCTTACATTTGTATTTATCTTATAATATTTATACTGCATTAATGTAAATTACATACTTTTGCACCTGTGAGCTTCTAAAGAGGAAAAGAAGTTACATTACATTAACTCGATAACATTTCTAAAAGGGAAAGAAAAATTACTATTAGGGTTTGTTATATAATTTATGTAACTATTTGTTCTGTACACATGCACACTGAACTGAAACAACTATACCAAAAATATTTGATATGGATAGATCTACTGTTGCACTACTGTTATTTATATATATATATATATATATATAGAGAGAGAGAGAGAGAGAGAGACAGAGAGAGAGAGAGCATACAGTATATAAATATGTGTGTTTGTGTCTATGTATGTATACTGTATGTATATATTTTTGTACATGCAGACTAGTATAGAGAAAAAAGTTGCTGAGGGAAAAAAATACCATAATTACATTAATTCAGTGAGAAATTATAAGCAGCCCAGGTATAACCAATCTTGGCTCTGGATCCCCAGCGCCTGGTCTGCTAATTATTGACCTCTGGTGTGGATTATCCCTGCACATACTTACCTTTTCCTGAATCCATGATGTTCTAGTCTTTTTATTAGTATTTTAATTTGTGCTGATAAAGCATGCTTGTTTGCTGAACTGCATCGTGCCAAATAGGGATGAGGTTTTTGATATGACGGATAAGTCTTCCAGCAAATCTTTCAAGGCATCCTTCACCAGTTTGCTAAAACAGCTAATATGTGATTCATGTCACTACCCCTGAGCATCACTATTACTCCACTGCTACTGATTAGTGCATAGAGATCCAAGCATACCCTTATAGATAATGAATAGTATGTGGAACAAATCTTGAATTCCTTTTTATGATTTTATTCTGATGAAGTATTGAAGTTTATCCACTAGTGGCATAGTTACGTAAGGTGAATTAACCTTTAAAAAGTCTGTGTGATAAGGTCCTATTATAACTAATGACAGTTGCTTCGGTTGACTGTCAGAAAATGTAGAGCACTCGGAGAGAAAAAACACCCTGTAAATTAAACATAAAGCGTCTGTGTTTTCACCTCGAGCTCCTCTGCGTGAGCATTTTAAAGATTCTCATACAGAGTTTCTTCCACTGCCAGAACGCTCTGCTTCAGAGAACTTTACTGTGTGTGTCTGCCTCTGCACCACCGAACACCTTTTGTAAGTTTTACTTCTTGATCCTTCCCTCGACAGACTTTATATTAATTCACCTCTGTGTGAAGTCCAAGATGAAATCAAAAGAAAGACAAAGACAGCTGTAAAAAGTCTCCACAGCGTGGGCTCGGCTACTCCGGCAAAAGTGAATTCAGGGAGGGGTGGGTAATCCAGACCACATGTGTATCTGGACCACTCTGTGCAGTGAGTTTAAAAGGACAGTTCACCTCCAAATTAAAAATTCTGCTATTGTATGCTCACCCTCATCCATTTTGAATCTGGAATGACTTTCTTCTTTTATTTTAGCAAGGAGCCCGAGCTGCTCTTTTCCATAAATTCAAAGTGAATGCTACCATGGCTGTCAAGCAAGACTATAATAATTTAAATAATTGTTACTATTACTAATAGTCCATGTCCAATGTATTCACACATTTTTTTTTCCAATAATCTATTAATTAATAATTTATTTTATTTTATTTTACCAAGGCTACATTTATTTGTTTAAAATACTATAAAAAGTGTAATATTGTGAAATAATATTGCAATTTAAAGAAAGTTTTATGTTTTAATATATTTTAAAATGGAATTTATTCTTGTGATGGCAAGGAATTTTTTATGTTGAAATCTGCTTGGAAACTGTATTACTTTTTGCATTATTATTATTAATAATAATATTATTGTAATTATTTTATTTTTTTATTGAATAGAAGGTTTAAAAGAATGGGATTATATGAAATAGGTTTTGAATTTTTTTTTATTTTTTAAAATTATTTTATTTTGGATTTTTTTATCCTAAAAAAAAGTTTATCCTAAAAAAAGTTTTTTATGCTTTTATGGAGCTTTTTGATATTTGACAGCCTCTATTCTCCACTCGTTTTAATTATATGGACAAGAGCAGCGTAAACATTCTGCTAAACGTCTCATTTTGTCATACATATTTGGAATGACAGGAGCATAAGCAAATAATAACATAATTAAAATTCCCTCTGAGAGGGGTTGATACTGTAAGCCCATTAATTAATTTGAAAATCTGTGTTGGACAGTTAAAGTCTGTGTACTCCTTATCAAGTATTAATGGCATTGTTACAGAGATGTGTCTCTTTCCGTCTTTAGACAGGATGATTTATGCGCTGTGTTAAGGGGGGATGTGCACACTCTGTATATTCATCAACTCTTTGACCCCCAGGTTAAACCCCTCCACTGTATGTTGCACTGCACGTCACCCTCGCGGATCTAAATTAATCTCAAAAGCACATAAAGAACCATCCATCCTCTACTGTCTGCCTGAGCCCCAGAGGAACAGACCCACCCTTAAACACCTGACGCCAGCATCTATCTACTCATATCTACCATTCAGTCTCCTGCTTGACCTCTTTGCAATGCAAATAACCTGACATAATGTACCGCTTTATTATTGTTTGTGCTCATTAATTCTCACGCTAATTACAGTTCTGCTTCTTTCACAGTGCCTGTCCACTCTAAGGCATTTGTTAAGCTAATCTAACCATGCTTGACTTGAAGCAAGTTAGTTTTTCTACATTGTCTATTTGCTGTAATTAGAGGGACAAAGAATTGCAGCAAAAGACAATAAGGACAGATTGGCTCTTTCAGATTTCATCTGGAACTGATTGATTTAGTTTACGTAGTATCTCTGCAGACGTCCCTTATGTCTTATTGCTTTTAGATAATTGCTTGTGTACTGGATTATGTGAGGGTGCTAGGATGGAGATAGAGAGAATAAGTTCAGTCATTATTTCTTCACTGGTGCATTAAAACAACACCAGGATGAATAAGTAATGACTGATTTTTTTAGGTGAACAATCCCTTTAATATCTCCTTTTTTGGTCTGCGGAAGAAAGAATGTCATACAGGTTTGGAACAACATGAGAGTGAGTAAATAATGAGAAAATTTGCATTACATCTGCTTTTATGCTGTTGTTTTTACTTGTTTTGTTTTTTTTCCTTTGACGGATGTCCTCAGATTGTGTGCTTGCTGTGTCTGTCTGTCTGTCTGTCTGTCTGTGTGTGTGTGTGTGTGTGTGTATGTCAGGGACACACATCTTGAATCCCCCAAACTGACGGTTCCCAGCCCAACTACAGCATCCTTTAATTACAGCCAGGATGAAAATGTGTCTCTGTGTTCTGGGAATAAGAGGCTCCTTCAGTGCTCTAGTTATTGTTCCCTTCTTAATTTATTTATTTATTAAAACCTTTCCGAACACAAAGACCGGATCGGAGCTATGAATATGGGAAATTCAGCTTTTCTGAAGGCTTGCAGAACACAGTAACTATAACACGCGTGCCTACAAACCAGAAGAATGCATCAGCATCACATTATAAAAATAGGATCACCATCCTGGTTTCTCACCAAAAAAATTTAATTAATTATATATATATATATATATATATATATATATCTATATATCATGGTATTTACAATAGTACCATTATATTTTATCATACTATGGTAATCATTCCGTACCGTGGCGTATGGTGTTACCATTTGATATTTTCAAAATGCCCTGTTTATTTTTCTCCTACTGCTGTCTTTTAATATTATATAAATACATGCTAAATTGCACAAAATCCTATATTTACACTTTTATATGTATAAGAACATAAGTTCAATTTGTTCTGGAATGTCTACTGTATAGAAAAACATTACTGGCGCAACACTTCAGACAGTAGCGCCCTCTATTGGTCAGAGGTTGAAATCTCATGGTGTTAGACCAGTATTGATAGTATTATTTATATACAATATTTATTGATATTTTGATTTGACTTTTTAATTTTAGTTTACATTTTAGTAGTTTTATTTGATTTTTGTTTAGTTTTTTTTATTTTCTATTCAGCTTTTTAGTTCTTAACTTTTTTTCATCTATTCATATTTTATTTTATTTGATATTTCAGTCCGAGCTTTATTTCAACCAAGAAAAACAATTTTTTATTGTTTTAGTTTGTAAACAAGTCATATCATTTCACTAGACTGTCCCTCTCAAATTCAGTCAGAGCGTGGGTCTAGACATATTGATCCTTCTCACCATTTTACATTTGCATAATTGATTTTACGGTATTACCTGAAATCCCCCAAGTGAGCTTTGATAAATACGCTTGAGCTTGTGAAGATGCATGCAGATATTCAGCCAAACAAAGTACACAGCAGCCTGTTATCTGCCCTCCCTTTTGGCAGACTCCTTTCTCAAGCAGTCCCTTTGACTAAACCTGATTGGTCTCTTTACATGTGGCCTTTTCTTCATCCTCAGACACTGATACAATCACAGCACACTTCTTAAGAAGATCAAAGCTGAGGATCAAATCAGGTTTTTGCCGCTTTAGCTCAGTACTGTGGTGAGGAGCCAGAAATCACTGTCACCAGATGAGGACTAATGTGCCTTTTATTCTTTATTTTGAAGGGAGAAAAATTTCTGAACTCTTTTGTGTGTGTGTGTGTGTGTAGTATCATAAACATCTTTCAGTATACAATGTTTCTGCACTGCGTCCGGATCCCCTGCTACTGCTTTAGGTCCTCATTGAGTCCCATTACCATCAGTTCAACACAAACAGCACCACAGATTAAAGCCTATTGCCTTTTACAGCTCCCTTAGAGTATAATTTTACATGTTATGCGTTGTTCTTACAGACAAACAGTTGGTCTTGAATCTGTATGCACTACTTTTTAATTGCTGGTCTTGCATTAGATGGACATCTTTGACCATTTAAGCACCTTTCATTGGTTTTTCATTGGTTTCGTGCCATGAGTGCAATATTTTTAAGACAGCATGTTAACTTTAAAGAAGCCAAACTTATAAAAAAAAGTATATGCTTTCTGTCCCCTTTTAGTTGTTTTTTTTTTTTTTACAAAAGAACACACCCTGGCCTCTAAAGCAGCTGAATTATTGTTACAGCTGTGTGTTTGTGTTACATATGTTATTGTGTGTGTCTTTGTGAGCAGGTGTCTTTGTGTCACTGTTGGTGCCACCCTCCGCAGAGGTTGACAGGTGCGGTTTTGTGCCGGATGTCGTGGCGTTAATAATTAGGCTTCATCTTTATTCCGGCAGTTTAATTAAAACTGTCTCCTTTCTTTGCAGCACAGAAAGTTTCCCAACAGCATTGCATTGCGGTTGCTTAGCATAATGGCGAGGGCATGAGATGTTTGCTGGTAATTGACATGCTCAGTCGTAGAGGAGGTAGTGATTACAGCAATGATGGAATGCCAAAAGTAGAGAAAGCTGACTAATGTCAGGTCAGTGAAAGCATGGGAAACATTTATTCACTCGCAGGCTCTAGCCAGGCAAGGACTGAGGAGTTTAAGGACCCTTTCTGAATTTACAGCTATGCAGCTCATCATTCAAATGCGCATAGTTAGGATAGTAAAATAAATTGGCTTATCAGGTTTTAAAAGAAAGGAGAAAATGCTTCCCATGTATTTTATTATTAGTCAAAGATAGTGTCTAATTCAGATTTTTTCCCAAATTTATCTGTCGCAAAGCTATTCAGAAAAACTGTGCGATGAAGCCATTTGAAATTTAAAAGACATTTAACTCTTTGCATTGATAAATATTAGTGTTGTCAATAAATGTTAGTGTGTTAATGCTTTATTTGGAGAGCCCTAAATATACTAATAAATCAAATTATTTATTGTTATTAATATAAATTAGGACTGTCAAACGATTTATCGCGATTAATCGCATCCAAAATAAAAGTTTGTTTACATAATCTATTTGTGTGTACTGTGTATATTAAGTATACATACTGTAAATACACACTCATACATATATATATATATATATTACAAATATTTATATGTATATATTTAGATTTATTTATAAATATAAAATTGTCCTTAATATGTGTGTGTGTGTGTGTGTGTGTATATGTGTCAAGCATCCAAAATAAAAGTTTTTGTTTACATAATATATGTGTATATTTAATATATAAACATAACATATTTTTCTTACATTTATACATGCATGTGTGTGTATTTATATATACATAATAAATATACACAGTACACACACACGCATTATGTAAACAAAAACTTTTATTTTGGATGCGGTTAATTGCGATTAATCGTTTGACAGCACTAATATATATATATATATATATATATATATATATATATATATACATTGTGTGTGCGTGTATTTATATATACATTATAAATATACACAGCCCTTTAACAGCCCTAAAATATAGTTATGTAACGCGATAATAATATACAAAATAAGTAATTTTGTCAAATGTTTGTTTGTTTTTCCTGAGAAAGTGTTTTCTGTGTTGAGTTGCCTCTTGATTTTCAAATGTAAAATCATGGTCCTGAAGCAAAAACCAGCTGAGAACCTCCAGGCAAGTTAAACATCTGTTCTCATGTTGGATTTTCAGAGTGATCAGCAGAGCTCCAGGACTGAAGCTGGTTGTTGAGACACTGATGTCATCCCTCAAGCCTATCGGGAACATTGTCGTCATCTGCTGTGCCTTTTTCATTATTTTTGGCATCTTGGGAGTTCAGGTAAGTACAAAACAGCATAACCCTGCAGAAATCACAAGTGTAAACCAGTTTAAAATGGTTTTCTGATGGTAAAATGGGTCGTTTGAGAGAGGCATTGAGCACTTTTCAGCTTGGTCAGCATGGTAAGCCATCTTAAACCAGTTTAGGCCAGTTTTAGCTCAATTTTTTAGTAGGGAAGTTAGAACTGCTACCTTACAATTATATAGTTGATATAGCCTAATACTTCTTGCTTAGATCAGACTATTAAAGTAAAAGCCAGTCTTAACTAGGGATTAGTTGTAGTAATTCCTTCTAAGAAACCATCATATATAAAGTAACATAACATTTGACAGCTCTGTGTGTTTAATCCACAAGATTGCATTTAAGACTTTTAGTGAGAGAGAAAGAGGTAGTACACAGAACGAATACATGATTTTCTGTCATTTCTGTAAATTTGAAACATACTCTTCCTGCCCACAGCTGAATAATTTGACTATGATTAAAATGCTCTGTTTTCCATACTTCCACAATTTACATAAGTCCGTAGGGGAACGCCGATGTAATTTATCTTCTATTCTTCCAGGAAAAGATGCATGTGCTCTTTGTGCCTGTACGATGTGTCATGTGTAACATTGACTCTGTCCTTGTATGGTTTTCACTAAGCAGTCATACTGGACTTTCAATAATGGAGACATATAACCATCTTGTATGAAGTTGTAACGTATTTTTAAATAATTAATATAATTAGTAAATGTGCAGTTCTGGTAACATGGACTTTTTTATATAATTGAAATTTAAACTTTGAATTTCACAACCTCTTCTTCTTCCAATATATATCCAATATGTATGTATGTATTTCTGTTTATTTTCTCAAGACACATGATATCTATCGTAGTGGTTGAAATGTGTGGTATTTCAAAAGATCTCTCGCAGAGAAAAGGAAGGTTGGTTGTGAGCTGATAAATTTGCTTTTTCCTCACAGCTCTTCAAAGGAAAGTTCTTTGTGTGTCAGGGGGAGGATCCTAGGAACATCACCAACAAGTCTGATTGCCTCCAGGCTAACTACAAATGGCTCAGGCACAAGTACAACTTTGATAACCTTGGGCAGGTAAGCGTTTAACCTGGCAGTGGTTACACAAACATTCGCTCTGTCTCAAGATGCTCTTTTAGACGTACCTGCAAGCGACTGGTAATGCCACTTTCAATTTGAAAAGAATCCGTTATGGTTTCATCCCATTTTCAAAGTCAAATGTAGCCACTGAGGTCGAAGATTTATTTTAACCTTTTTTTATCATCTCTCACCTCCCTCAAGGCCCTCATGTCCCTTTTTGTTCTGGCTTCCAAAGACGGTTGGGTGGACATAATGTACGACGGACTGGATGCTGTTGGTGTCGATCAGCAGGTATTGACTGTATCAGAATCTCCTATTACCTGCATAACATTTTATTGTAATAATATTTATACAGATTTTCATGCTTGTGGATTCACTGTGGACAGTGTGGCAACCTTGTTTAAGTGGGTCACTGTGAATGTCATTCGCATTCTCTGATAGCTGCAAACTCTGATTGGACAACTCTATGAACTGAATCAGAGCTGAAAAATCATTGGTCAGCATTCCAATACTGTCTTCAAAAAAATGGCTTTTCCATTCATCAGTTCTTCTGTCAAGCTCCTTACTGTCCATTCAACAGATCTTTTTGATTTTACACTCTTCTTCCAAATGTCCATTTTATTTAATACAGTTTGAATTTTTGAATAATTTTGAATTAATTTGAGTAATAAAATATAGGATTTTTTGCCTGAAAAGGAAGTCTCCATGCCTCATATCTGGCTGTAGGCTCCTGAAATTATTCTGCTCTATTTGAACAGAGCCCAGCCCTTGTCCTAGCCAAGGCCTTTATGTGTTTGAATTGGAACAGATATCTCTTCTTCAAATTCATGCCGTGTGGCCTGTGCCTCACCATTGCACACAGAACGCTTAATCTAGCCTAGAGGCAGGCATCTTTCGGGTGCCCAGTAGGACAGACCTTTGAACTGAAATGTTATTGATGTCCCAATTCTCCAGCATCATCATCTTGAACATGGCTGTAACTTACTCCTGGGGACCTGACTCAGCAACTGATATATTGGTTTTTACAAAGAACATTTTCTTGGTATTATATTGAATTATATTATATATAAATAAAAAAATATATATATAAATATGTGTGTGTGTGTGTGTAATGGCTGTTAACCTCCGACCCAGCAATTGATATAGTGTATGTTGGTTTGTATAAAGAAAATTGTTTAATATTAAATTCTAATTAAATAAATCAAATCTGTCGCTACAATTTAAATTAAATTATAATTAGCCTAAGCATTCATTTGTGTACATTAGTGTGCACTCTGTACATTAATCCGGGTTGTGTTTTTCTGTGTTGTAGCCCATCATGAATTACAACCCATGGATGCTGCTCTTTTTCATCTCCTTCTTGCTGATCGTGGCTTTCTTCGTGCTCAACATGTTCGTCGGCGTGGTGGTCGAGAACTTTCACAAGTGCCGGCGGCACCAGGAGGCCGAAGAAGCCAAACTGCGCGAGGAGAAGCGCCTTAAACGCATGGAGAAAAAAAGAAGGAGTAAGGAGAAGGAGCTAGCTGGTCGGTAGCCTTTCCACACCTTTCTGAGTCCTGCTTGATCATTTTGATTTGACCGCGTGCTAAATTAGATGCTAATTAGTGACTGGCATATGAGGAATGAGATGCTCGGGCCCGTAATTAGCTAGGAATCTGCCCCTCCCCGGCTTGCCCCCCTTTTGCCTGGGAACGTCTCTAGAGCATGTCCCATGGCTTGCATGGTGATCTGCTTACTGAGAGAGCAGGGTGTGCGGTGGACCCCTGCCCCAGGGCTCTGCCCACCCTCCTCCTCTCATGCATGTAGGGCAGTGCAGTCTGAGAAGTCAATAAAAATCTTGTCCCACTCAAATTGGTTACATCCATCAGATGCCTGCTCCGATGCTACCCAGGATGCACGGCGTGGTGTTAATGACCTTCTCTTTTGGTTCCACTGCCTGCTATTTTCAGCACAAGCCGTTAGCATTAAAACAACGTCATTGAGAATCTCCGTGTGGATGCTAGCCCTTGTTTGGACATTGGCTTGGACATTGGTCCAGCATGTTTGATCTTTACAGTTAACAATGGGAATCTTCTTTTCTTTTTTTTAAGCCCTTGAGAAATACAGATGTAAATAAGTGATCTATAAACTATAACGTTTGAGTCAGACCACGAGATCAGAGACTAAAACTCATGCAAGGCAAACAAAGCTAGTCTCATTATTGGTACTTTATCATCTTATCTCAGTTCAAAGGTCAAATCTAGTCTTCTCTAAATGTACTGTCACACCATAGTTTCTCATGAATATCTATATTTGATTTGCGCATTAGCTGATTAGCGTGTCCTTTGTTTTATAGCGCTTTATCACGCCATCAGTTTTAGCTGGAGAGGAAAAGGTGCTTTATTTTACCTCGCTTCATCTTTTCTTTTTGCTACCGATTTAATTTTCCGTAGGTGTGAATGTTTGACGGGATGTGTCAGGTTTCCGGGGTGGAAATGGGATTAAACCAAACCGTATGTCAGCTTTGCCTGGCCTGATTAATATTTTGAAACTTCTTTTTGAACGTAATATCTAAATATCCTGAGGTAACTTTGTGGACTTTTGCTATAAAAAGTTGAGCGGAAAAGTTGTGGTTCCTTTCAGGTGAACTTGTTGGTATCATTAACTGAAAAAGTGAAAAGTTATTTGTTTGCCAGACATTTCCATCCACAAAGTATTTCAAGAACAACAATCTAGGACTAATAATGTAGGGCTCGAACAGCCGGGATAAATAGATTTAGTATTAGTGTTTTACACATAACAACAGGGTTATTTTGGACTCAGAATAATTGGAACGCCCACCGGCATATTCTCCCAGAAAATCCATCCTATTTCAGCTCCTTTGACGGTTTCTTTGCTTGCCCTACCTGATTAACATGGTTTCGTTCTTCTAGATGTAATGCTGACTGGTGTCAGTTGGTCCAGTGCCGATCACACACAAGGTACAGATTGCTTATGGCATGTCTATGTGTTCACCGTGGTGGTGGTTTTGGGACGAGGGTGGGAGAGGGACACCGGGTGGGAAGGCACCATCAGCGCCATGTTCTCACCTCATCAGATCTGATCTGACCACACAAGAATTGTCTGTGGAAGTGTGTATGTCCGGTTTTTCCACACCTCATCACCAGCCCAGCCTCAAGCTCACACAGGGGATGGATAGAGAGAGAAAGGGAGAGAAAAACCGCAAATGTCATTTTTAATATGGTTCTAGATCTTGATAAACTCACCTCAGCCTGCAGTAAGTGCTCTGGTGGTATCACATGTCCGATCTCTCGATGTTGCCCCCAATGTGACGCACTGTGGCTGACTGTTCGAAGGGAAGAGTATCGCTGTTAATGTCTTTAGCTTTTATTGATCTGTCTGCTTCAGAGTTTTCTCATCGGTTTGGTGTTGTGGCGTAGTGATTCACTTCGTTTTGTGGTGTTGCCCCATAACGCTGTTTTCAAAGTTACTGACATGCTACACACAACACCACAACACACCTTGCTGTTGTTCAGAGGCTGCATGACGTGTTAATACTCATTTGTGACTTGCGTGAGTGAAATGTTTGTATGGCACACTTGTTCCACTTTGACTTAAGGAAATGTTGCTATAATGGGCTGCTTTATGTGATTTTATTTGACACAGTAATTTGAGTACAGCTGGCTTGTTTTGGATATAAGAGGGTATAATACAAGATTTTTTTGGTACAGTACTGAAGTATTGGAATGTATAAGCTAGGGCTGCAACTAACAACTATTTTGATTATTTATGATTGAGCAAATATGGTCAAAAAAAGTTTATAATATAATTTTTTTTTTTTTTATCTAAAATTTTGTTTTAATTCATTACGCCTGCTTTTCTCCTTTTTCACTTTTGAAGCATTTCATGCTTCAATTACAGACAATTTGAAACCTAAATTTGATGTCTGTCATGAAAATATAACTGTAATAGTGACGCATGAACACTTTCTCACTCTTAGGACTTGCTGTTTTGCATAACAGAAGTACTCACATTATAACAGTATATCAGTAAATTGTACAAGACCATTCAAAACTTTGATCACAATTGATCAAAAGCAACATTAAAGTTTATAATGATACAAAAAAATGCTGTCTAGATGTTATCAGTTAAATGTTGCAGCCCTAGTATTAGCCATATGAAACCTGAATGAAATGTAATTTTATTTTATTTATTATTTTATATATATTTTTCGGGTCCTCTCCCCTCCCAAAGTTTGATCTGCTGTACAGAAACAAACGCCTATGACAGTTCTTTTTTAAAATAAAAAAATAAATAAAAATTGTCAGTTATATAACACAAAAAGCGGAATATTTTTGTGCATAGAACATGTTTACCCATGTTGTTTTCAGTGTAGCTGAGAGTCTCTTATCTCTTCCCTTCTGTCTGTGTTCTGCCTCTGTGAACAAGAGCTCCCTCATGAACCCCTTTCCTTTTCTCCTCTCTACCTCTCTTTCTTTCCAACTCTCTCTTTCCAACTTTCTTTTGTCTCTCTTTGCCCCATTCCCCTAATGTTCTTGCAAAACATCTATCTTTCCTCTTTCTCAATTATGCATTTTAAAACCCTTTAATTTTTGTTTTATCACCAGTGTTTTTGGAGACTCCATAAAAAACTACTAATGTGATCATTATTATACATTTGCCCATAGCAATGTGTAAAAATAGAGTATTGTAGACATGAACATCTCTTTTATGTTGAAAATGTGCATACACAGCTACGCTAATAAACAAAGTAATGAATCCACACCAGGAGGAGTCAGTATAAAGTCCAAGATGAATAAGCGAAAACAAATAAACAAAAACAGTGAATGCACTTCAAATGTGTTTGGTATATTGTTTATAAAGCTGTATATGCTTATAAATGCTAACATGAGAGCTCTACAGATTAGGCTGATAGGTATAACTGTTGATTAGCATATGCTGTCGTGAGTGTATGGATGATCACACTTTTCCACGTTTTAAACACGGTTCACAGTTGCATGGTCAACATTGTTCGCACTATGATTGAGTTATGTCATCGCACTTAGGATAAAAAAATGACAGGCTCCATTTTCCTTCCAATTAGAAGACGATGTGTTAATTAGTTGACGATCCAGTTACAGTGAGCCTCAGCATATTTTATCATTCTGTTTTGGGTTTGTGTTTAGGAGAGGTGGGGGTGTTACCTCCTGCCAGTCTGTCTCTCTCGATTAGCTTCTGTTCCCCTCCTGTTGGACTGCCGTCACTGCTGTATGCTCGTGTATGGGATCAAAGGGCTGGTTAATCATATCACGCTGCAGTAGGGCTGAAACCATCTGCCTCTCCTCTACCTGTGTCCTCCCCCAGTCACCATTTATTAGCCCTTCTCTGAGGTGCCTCATCAGAAATGTGTCCTGCCAGCAGTTTGCCCGGACACACTGTATTAACAAGGCATATCGTTTGGAGGTGTCCTTGATTATGTAGCATATCTGATTTACAAGTATATGTCCTTTTAGGCTGCAGCGTAGTAATAATTCTTATCCTGCTACAATCGAGGGATGTTTGCATTTTCAATCATCCATTCAAAATCAGGACGGTGCCTCATTGATAAGCATAAACAGAAGCTACAGATGGGTCCTTATAAAAAGATGTTGACTTTTTGACTTTCAAAACATTGGATTTTTGAATTCTCTCAAAAAAAGCTGTCAGTATGTATTTGTTAATATCTTGTCTTATTCTTAATCGTAAGAAATGACTTGACATTTCATAGATATTTTAAAGGGATAGTTTACCCAAAAATGAATAGTCTGTCTTTAATCATTCACCCTCATGTCGTTCCAAACCTGTAAGACCTTTGTTCATCTTCAGAACACAAATTAAGATATTTTTAATGCAATACGAGAGTTGCTGCATAGACAGCAACGCAACTGACACGTTCAAGGCCCAGAAAGATAGCAAGGACATCGTTAAAATAGCCCATGTGACATCAGTGGTTCAACTGTAATGTTATGAAGCTACAAGAATACTTTTTAGTGTGCAAAGAAAACAAAATAATGACTTTATTCAACAATTTTTCTTCTCTTCTGTGTCAGACTTAGATACACATTCATGAGAGTATTCCGTTTTAATAAAAAAAATATTTTATATGAAAATGAATAATAATCATATAATAATTAATAATTTAAAAAAAAATAATTTAATAATTAATAATTTAAAGGTAAATTACCTTTTCCAGTGGGATTGGAAAAATTACTAAATGCTGAAGTATGGATTCTTCTTAATATTTAATTCAGTTTATTTGCATAGTGCTTTGTACAATGCATATTTTTGCAAAGAAGCTTTACAGAAAATAGAAAAATAAATAAGATAAAAGGGGAAAAAGCAGTGCTAGACAACCCCCCAGTGAGCAAGCCAAAGGCAAGAGTGGCAAGGAAAAACAGGATATCAAGTATAAAAATTACTTGAAATAAGAAATAATCTTTTTAAATATTTGTATTATTTATTTTGTTTATCTTTGCTGCTTAACTCAAAACAAACTGAATAAATTTACTGTAAATGTGAAAAGTTGCGTACCATATGACTGTATTGTTAGTTTACAAAACTCCTTTTTGTATGGTCGGGGGTTTTGTTTTTCTTCTTTTTTATTTTGAGAATGACCCTGACATTTTTCCATTTTACCTTTTCTGTCCTGATTTTGTTGGGAAATCTGCTAAATGTATTTAAACACGAAAAATGTAATAAACAAAGCAGAAATTACTACATTCTTATTCATAGTTTAAAGCGCAATCAGATTAGTTAAAATATGTAATTTATGAACTGGGATGTGCCAGATGGGAATCATTGCCTGATTTATGCATTTAGCAGATGATTTAATAGAATGCGTAGAGTTGTGTTGGGGAAGCTACTTCAAAACTGTAGCTTGCCATTATATTTTTTTATAACTGTATACTGGCTATATTTTTATTTCACATACAAAGACCCTTTATATGGTGTGAGAAATTCAGGATGGATGTTCTAATTCTGTGGTTCTGCAGGCATGTTCATTGGGTTCCATGCACAGAATCTACAGTTACCTTGAAAAACTTGCCCCTGATAGCAAATACGCCTTAACGAAGAATATAATATCAGCATTTATTTAATTTGTCTTTATGCACCCATGTAGAACTGGAGATAACCCACCAATTTTTCTTTTAATCTCTAGCAGGCAAGTATATAGTCTCTCGACTGTTACTGGGGGAGCGATGAGACGGCGAGTGACAGAGGGCGAAAATGAAATTACTAAGTGTCGTGTAACCTCCCCTCTTGGCAGCAGAAGGCAGCACGGTCGCTTATGTAACCTGGCAGCTCCAAACACCATTTCCTTTCTTCCTACTGCAAGTGAAAATGACTCAAAGTCTTCTTTATGTAACTTGGGCAAGCAACAGCCCCCCAAATTGAACAGATGGCATAAAGTTTTCAGCTGAAAGAGTTACTTTTGCTCCGATATATGTCAAGATGTGATCCTTTACCTCTAGATAGTTAGTGTATAAGCTCTCTTGACTTTCTAATAGAGTTACAGTTGGATATAACACGTGCTTTATGCAGTTTGTGATTAGGAAATGCATGGGTGGGTTTTTATAAAGCCCATGTTTCCATCCTAAAATGTACTGTATATAAATAAAAACTCATTAACAGAAATATTCTGCTACCTCATGTAAGGGTACAAGAAACATCCAACTTGGAGTTTGATTCTGATTTAAAATGCACACAGTGTCCTACATTTCAGCAGACTAATGCCTTTTGGCAAGAAGTGCACCTAATCTCTTTATAGGTCTTCATGGTTCATTCAGTAGGGAGTAGGTTTATTAACTGAATAGATAGAAAACGGAGTTAAAAGTATCTTCTGCGAGAGAGTTGTTGTAGCCTCTTGGTGCTACATGATATTTTTGTAACCTCTTAGAGTTGTGTACTGATACGGCTGGCTTGTTTGTCATGTTGTAGGAGTGGAGGCTTGACAAATACCAGCCGAGAGAGGGATGTAACGCTGTCTGGGTGGTTAAGCAAGCCATGTGAGCTATAGAAAGAAAATAACAGGGGAAGAGGTAAAGATATTCTGCTGAAGTAGCAGCACTTGAGCAGTACAAGTGATCTGTGTTTGAAAAATGTATATATCGATGGGGTGATTATATGATATTTATGTGATTGGTCTTGTAGATTATGTTAGTTTTAGCAGAATCAGTAAAGTTGCAGACACATTTACCATTGTTCTGCAAATTTTTGTGGGTGAAAACCAGTAATTTTCATAGGAATCCATGCAATTGACTGTTAGCAAAAAGCTTGATTGACAGGCGATCTGACCAATCATAATGCCGAAGCCGCCATCTTGCCCGACAAAAAATCAGACAAAGTAGATTAACTTTGGTGGACATAAACTTTAAAAATGATGTGTATTGACATCTTTCCGTGGTTGAAATACAATACGATCTGATGTTCATTCATGTTTATTTTGTGCTTAAATAAACTTAAGTAAAGCTTAAGTAAATATGAAAAGACAATCGATTCACATGCCGCTTGAACTGAGGCGCTACAGTGATCTGTCACGACACATTCAAGAGCCACAAAACTGTATTTATTGTTTGAATTTCTTAAAAAATTTGAAAGCTGAGACCTTGTTTCATACCAGAAGTAACCTGCTCTGTCTTGTCTGTCAGCGCGTTGTCAGTTTCCTCTTTGCTCTGCAATGTTTTTTTTACTATGTGAGAACAGGATGTGTAGTGTAAGAGCAGCATTGTTTGTCGAACATAGCAACAGTAACTAAGGAGGGCGGCTTTTTGCGAAGGGACAATTCGACGAAAGATTTCCCCTCACAGATTTCGCAGCGGGTTCAAGTTGGCACACAAATTCACTGCTTTGACCAACAGAAAGCTGCTTGGTTTAAAAGTTTGCAGAATTTTTGCTAATGTGAGTGCACCTTAAAGGGATAGTTCACCCAAAAATGGAAATCGTTCCAAACCCGTAAGGCCTCTGTTCATCTTCGGAACACAAATTAAGATATTTTTGATGAATTCTGAGAGCTCTCTGACCCTCCCATAGACAGCAATGTAATTACCATGATCAAGGTCCAGAAACGTAGCAAGGACATCGGTAAAATAATCCATGTGACACCAGGGGTTCAACCGTAATTTTACGAAGCTACGAGAATACTTTTTGTGCCCAAAGAAAAAAAAACACTTTATTCAACAATTCGTCTCCTCTGTCTCCTCACCCTGGTGCCATTTTGGAGAGTATCACATACATAAACAACGTATGCTGTTCTGTGTCAGCTGCGCCACTCGGATACGTTGTTTTCGTTCAGATCAAAGCGTAAACAACGTAGAAAACGTATCCATGTGGTGTGGCTGACACAGAACAGCATACATTGTTTACATTCAGTCGATACTCTCCAAAATGGTACCAGGGTGACGTGGAGGAGACAATTTGTTGAATAATGTAATTGTTTTGATTTTCTTTGTGCACAAAAAATAATCTCGTAGCTTTGTAAAATTACGGTTGAACCCCTGGTGTCACATGGATTATTTTAACGATGTCCTTACTACGTTTCTGGACCTTGATTGTGGTAATTACATTGCTGTCTATGGGAGGGTCAGAGAGCTCTCAGCATTCATCAAACATATCTTAATTTGTGTTCCAAAGATGAATGGAGGTCTTACGGGTTTGGAACGACATGAGGGTAAGTCATTAATGACAGAATTTTAATTTTTGGGCGAACTATCCCTTAAAACCATTGCCAGATTTATGCATTTAGCAGATGATTTTATCGAACGCGTAGAGTTGTGTTGGGGAAGCTACTTCAAAACTGTAGCTTGTCATTCTATTTTTTTATAACTGTGTACTGCCTCTTTTCACATACAAAGACCCTTTATATGGTGTGAGAAAAAATATTGTGAGAACAAGTCATGTTAAATAAAATATTGTTTTATTATATTTACTTATTTAGATTTTTTTTTACGTGTAAAGATGCTTAATTCAAATGATTTGTAAAGCAGTTTTCATAATAAATATAATTTCAGTATCGCTTTTTATGGAAATACAGTGTTAAACATTAAATTAACATTTATATGAATAGCTTTATTTTTAATCCAGTTCCTTTACAGTACAAATCCGTACACTTAAATCAATCAGACTTTGCAGTGCTACATGCAAGAGATAAACATTATAGAAAAGTGCATTTGAGTATTGTGCTGGGCTGTAAAGTGTTGTGTGCAATACAATGTGACATAAAAACTGTTTGTCACAAAATGTTGCATGTTAGTGGAAAATCTACACTGCTTTGTGTCACTTGTTAGTTTCTTCCCGATGGCAACATCATAAACATTCATCCTAAGTATAGACAGTAACATAAAGTGTTGCAACAAGTTCCAGAATTGCTCTAAAAGCACAAGCTGAGAGTGATAAAAGAAAGATTTTTATTTTATTTTAATGTAGTTACTCTCTCTCCCTCTCTGGACTAACAGTGTTTGCATTTGGAGGTTTTACGATGAAAAAGGATTGGATTATTTTTCCTTTTGCTGTTATAAACAAGGGTTTACTTACTGTCGCGTACCAAACATATGACCTCGGATGTGACACATTCATTGTTTTAGAATTGTCAGATATGTCAGGCACTCTAGCTAATCTCTCATGTTGAGTAATATAGAACGACATCACTCTTGCGGCTCTCTGCACATCATCCCCGTTGCCCATCCACCAGCCTCTGCCATTCAGCCTCCATCTCAAACGGCCCGTCTTGCTCAAGTCAGACTCAGAAAGAAAGTGTGGTTTGTCTGCCACGTCTGCCAGCATGATATATTATGTGTGTCTGTGTGTTTCTCACCCTATCTATCCTACAGTATATGTTTGTCAGTTAGTGTATGTGTGTTTTCTTTATCATGGCCTCCCATTATTGAAGATTTCTTTCTCTTATAATAATTATTGTTTGCCTTCGATTTCTCCTCTTCCTTGTTATTTTTCACTCTTTTGCCTGTTTTAAGCAGGCATTTAGTCTGTCATTTCCTGTTGTTTTTAACTCGGTGTGTGCTGGCATATTGTGCCAAATAAAAAGTGAACAAGTGCAGGGTCTCTGCCAAACTAATTTTTGCATCGGGGTGCATCAGCAGTATGTCCAGCAGACATCGACTCGTTACTTTAGGAGCAACTCATTGACCATGGGGGGTAAAACCAGCCTCAATTAAAAACCGTTCAGCGTAAAACAAATGAAGCTGCAATTTGCTGCCTTCCCTTTCAGATGGCTGTTTTTATCATCTCTGTTTTTTCCCCTTTCTATTTTTGTCTGACATTTTGCCATGCAGGCTTTAGAATTTTTCTCTGGCTCTGCCTTTAAATAACAGTCTAGTCCTCCCACTGCCCACAATTCCCCAGTGCTCATGACTTTCACCCCACTTGACTCATGAAGTCTGAATAATGGACAGATCTTTCCCGAACACATTGCTCAGTGGTGTAGTTGCAAGTATCGCTTTATAAGGCTACGTCAGCCTTCAGAACATCAGTAATGTCCACCTTCAGGCCCTCAAAATCATGAACCATTTTGCTATATTTCATGGTGTTTGTAGTACAAATTATGTAGATAATGGATCAGAGTTTGTCTGTATTTCCCAACTGACTTAGCTTCTGAGGTACTAGCTGTTATATGGTTCATGTCTTGGATCGACACCTTCCACATCTTTTCTCTCTTATGCACTGTTAAAATGTTTCCTGAAAGGACTTTGGACCTCCTAAAAGATGGTTAGTTGAGTTAGATATTTACCCAAAGATAAATTCTGTAAATGGGGTTTCATGTTTATCTTATATTTATATATTTCAGCATCTTACTTTTTTTTTTGATGGATCTATTCATAGTATACTTTTTCATTTTTTCATTTTATGGGGTCCAGAGTTCCTAATTCTTTTAAGAGCTTTTTCCTCCAAGTGCACATGAGCTGCGGCAAAGCCAGAATCAAGTTGAAAGCTTCAAGACCAGCATGAAGTCTCAGTGGGACGAAAAGGCCAAGAGATTTGTTGTCGTACCCTCCTTTTTGGGGCTGATGAGTATTGCATTGAGTTTTACAGTTAGCGTGTTCAAGACTGGTGAGCGACCAGCGTTTTGTGGCTATATTCAAATGTGGAATCATTCAGCCCAAAACCTTCAATTGCTTCACCCAATAATCTGGCCGTTGTTCTCAAATGTATTCATAGATGGAATTGGACCGGGCTAAAATTGCCATCTAAGCAAAGAATGTCTCATTAAATCATAGTCATGGTATCATTAGCTTGTGCCACAAAAATAGAGACAGAGATGGAGAGGTCCAAGACCCACATTCTCCACCATTATTTCATTCTTCTTGCATTGGTTAAAAATAGTTTTGATCCATTTTCCCTCACTTTAAATTCTGTTTAAGCTGATTTGGCTGATGTGGACATTAGCTGGACTCATTGCAATGGCATGACATCAGAGAGGCACCGCTGCCAATAGGAAACAAAAGTTCAATCCATTTTCCATAAATAGGATGCCAAAAAGCTTCACTTTCTCCCAACTTTTTAAAATATTTTTTAGTTGGGGCACAAAAGGCCATCTGATATGAAGCCCTTTCATTAAACTCAGTGCAGTACTCATTAGATATAAACATCTGGTTATGGAGACCGCTTTCCCTCTGTCACTGATTTATTAGTATTATTATTGTGCTTAGTATGATTGGAATCAGCAATGTGAGCCAATCAAAATTGAGTTTTGTCCCACCAGCGTTACAAGCTTTTTTGAATGAAAGTGCATAAAGGGAGAGCGTCTCACTACAGAGGGTAGGAGGGAAGCAGATGAGTGGGGATGTCTTATAGGAACTGACCTGTCTACTGTAAAACCAGGCTGTGAACATACACCTGTTCACATCCCAACTGTCCCCCGTAATTGAGCACCTCTTAAATTGGGGCAGTCAACACAGCAACTTTCCGTCCCAGTGAACGGTTTTGGTTGCTGCCCCCTGGATACTCTTGTCTGCAGCCCAAATAAATTAATTTATAACACAAGGGTTAAAGAGCAGAACATTGACCTCATCACAGATTTTGTTAGTTCCTAGGAGTCATAAAAAATAACAATAAATAAGGTAAGTAAATAAATAAATAGCAACCAAAATGGCAAAGATTAGCCAAGTCTGGACGTTTAGGATTCATAAATTGTACATTATGAAGCAAAGGTAATGTTGAGTCAGCAAATTTAAAAACACCAGGAGCATGGCTTCTATTAGCGGAATTAAAGCCAGATGGGCTAGAAGATTCCTTTGGTAATTAACCCCAGAACCGGTTCTGCTGGCATCTCATCCTGAGAACTCACACTAGAGTGACCCCATATACGTCATATGCATATTTAAGAAATATGACATGTAGAAAATATATCATACGAACATGATATTGTTTTTCATTGATATTTATTTAATTGTTTTTACATTAAATAAACAAGAAGTGAATATCAAGTAACTTACATTCAAGACAATATTTCCAGCTACTTTGGCTGTTTGAGTTATTTTTAAAATATTTTAAAATACACAAGTTTATGTGTACAAAACTAAAATGAATATAAATATTAAAAAATTATAAAATTGACAGAAGCACATAAAATTGTTAAAGCTAAAATTCAAATGAAAACAAAATCACAAAAAAATTTACAATTCTAATAAAAACAAAGTATATAAATAAAATTAAAATAACACTGGTGACTGGTTCTCATCACTAATACAAAGACACAAAGTCTGTGTAGAACATGCAAACATGGACAAGGGCTTACGTATAGAATCTCTACATGTTAAACTGAGATGAACATCCAAAACATTACTCACATCACTTTTAACAAGCAAATAATTTGGACATGTTCTTGATTAGTCATGCTCAAATTCACTATCCAGTGGGGAGCAGCCATGTGATTAAACAAATACTGCTGATGTGGCACCATTATATATAAAAAAGAAAAGGTTGAATGCAGCACCTGTTGCTTTGGTCCAGTGGCTGATGCCAGAAAAAAGCCTGCCTAATGGGTTGACAGGACCACAGGGAACACAGCTGCCGCTCACAGCCCTGCCTGTGTGTTGAGATGATAAGCCCCCCGGCCCCCCGCTGCTCTGCCAATCCCTCCTGCCCTCTCCATCCTCAGCGAACAACAGAGAGAAATCACAAGTATAGAAATGGATCAGCAAAACTAGCATATGCACAAGTCCGTCCAAACGGAATGGAGTTTATTTTATGTCTCAGGGAATCTCATTAGAAAACCCATGAGAGTAGGTCAGTTTGTTTTGTTGAGGTGTCTGTGAGTGAGCAGATCTCAGGCATCCTGGCCCCTCATTTTGGGCTCCTCTGCCTTTGATCTGATATTTGGGACAGACCACAGAAACATAATCACAGTTAAAGGAAAAGTTTACACGAAAATGAAAATTGTCACTTACTCAGCCTCATTTAGCTCAAGGCCAATATGACTTTTTTCTGTGCTATTCAAACAGACATTTTGAAGGCTGTTTTGCTTTTCAAGCTTATCAAAAGCACCATTACCAAAGTATCATAAAAGTGGTCCATACAACTTTAGCACTATATTTCAAGTACAAGTACAAAGTCATACAATAGCTTTGTGCGAGAAACAGGATGCAAGTATGTTGTTACTCACTGAAAGGTTTAGATTTGTAAATAAGTCATTCTTTTGAATCATTATTTTGGGTCAAATCAATGAATGATCCGGATCATAAAACTAATTTAAATGAGTCAAGTTCCAAGTTTCAAGTTCAACTCACTGACTTGATGATACAGTCGCAGTGAATAACATTGGCTTATTGTTAATCGGGCTGAATTTGTTATTACTCCCTGAAAAGTTAAGATTTAATGAAGACTATGAATGGTCCAGTTCATAAAACGAATAATTGTTTTGCAAATTTAACTGATCAGATTCTCAAGTTTAACTCATTGACTCGATTCAGTTGCAGTGGTTAAAACTGATTCGCTTTATTCCTCACACAAAGCAATCATAAGGCTTCAAAAACTTTAAATGTGACAAGTCATATGGACACATTTATGATGCATTTGCACCATTTTTAGAAACTAAAAGCTTTGTAATTTGTAATTCATGGAAAAAAGCGGCCAGCACAGCCTTTCGAATCTCTTCTTTTGTGTTCCACAGAAGAAATTATGTCAAACAGGTTTGAAACAACATGAGGATGAGTAAGTAAATTTTCATTTCTGAATGAACTTATACACACAGGGTATGATCTACTGTACCTCTTTTCTTCTCTTTCCCACTGGTTCTTTCCCTCCTCTTTTCTCAGTGTGGGCATGAGTGTGTATAAAACAATGTTCGTTTCAGTACTGTTATTTCATGATTCCTCCCTGTTCCCATGGTTCTTCAGAAGCCCAGAGTAAACCCTATTACTCCGATTACTCACCTACACGGCTTCTCATCCACAAGATATGCACCAGCCACTATCTGGACCTGTTCATCACAATTGTCATCGGGCTCAATGTTATCACCATGTCCATGGAGCACTACCAACAACCTAAGGTACCTCTTTGCCAGTGGTGCCAGTAGTGAGAGTGCATGCGCTTGTTGATATTCAATTAAGGAAATGAACTCGCCTGTTATGTAATTGCAAACAATGTTCCTCTAAGTTCAACTCACTGCTATCTCATATTATGGCTCTGCATAATATTTGCTGATTAGGCAGCTGATGTTTATGTACTCATTTTGCTATACCGCATTTTGATTATATCATAGCAGTAAGTATATAATCTTAATCTTTATATTATTATACTTATTTGCACTTTCATTGTGCTGCTCCAGGACATTTTGTACCATTGCTTGTGTCTGAAGAAACCTTATGAGGGTAATGCCTCACCAAAATAAACCACACTGTAGTGTATATGCGCTGAAATTTATGCATATTCCCTCATCTGTCTTTTCCTTCCGCATAACACTACAGAGCCAATTCATGAATATTCAATAGACGACTAAAACAATAACACGAGTTAGCAGATATGCTCTGGGAGTTTAGACTGAATTTCTGTTAATCATTTGGGTGGTGTAGTGTGTTCTTCTGAAGTGCTTTATTCATTCCTTTATGACAAAGGTCAGTTTTGCTGGTAAAAGACCACTATAAATAAAAATGGACTGTTTTGTGGTTCTTTCAAAAGGTAGGAAGTTAGAAAAATAGAAAACATTTTTTTATTATTTATTCATTTATTTGTATTTATGTATTTATTTTTAGAGAGCACAAAGAAAGTTTTAAAGTTATTATTATTTAATTTATAAAACTAGACATTATTAACATTGGACTTTAAAATGTTTTATAATATAATGTATCATTTTAATGTTTTATATTTATTTAGTTAGTTGGTTGGTAGATCTCTCCTTAAATCAAAACTGGTGTTTACTATTCCTGTTAGACAACGCATCCCAGGGTTTTCACCCATCATTAATGGAGGTCTGCGACCTCACCTGTGGCTATAAATAGCAGTCTGTTTTAATTAGAGCCTCAGTGGCCCGCAGAATCTTGGAGGAAGTGGAGCAAAGGGGATTGCTAGGCTTTGACCGCTTACACACTCATTCCGTGAACAGAATCAATTGATTTTCTGGTGCATCGTCACACTTAGCCTGGCCTTAATTACTGTGTGGTGGACAGGGAGAGGCCAGACTCCTGGAAATGTCCAATGACTATCAGACCCTGATGATGCCAGCTAATGATTGTTGTTTCTTTTGGGATAGTCTGACCACCTTTTATAACTCATCATCTTTTCTGCTTATTGATAATGGAATGACTCATTCAGCCATCATTTGGCCTATAGTTTGTGTATTAATTTATTTTCTGAAAGAGAGGATACATTCTTGTTCTGCACTTTCACTATTGCATTATCTTCTGTGTTTTAACAGGTCCTGGATGAGGCTCTGAAGATCTGTAACTACATTTTTACAATCATATTTGTCCTAGAGTCCGTCTTCAAGCTTGTTGCCTTTGGATTCCGCCGCTTCTTCAAGGATAGGTAGTATATTTGACCCTCTCAAAAGTTACATTTGAGGTAGCTGATCTAAACCAAATCAAATTTACAGTAAATCCATTTCCATGGAGGTCCAATATCCCTATCAGCATAATTTTTTTGTGTGTAAACGCAATAGGGTTTGTTAGTATTCCTGAAGCCACATCCTTTGAAATGATATCACAGCTTTGAGATTCCTTGGTTTGCCTCAGACTGTCAGAAGCACATTGAGGGCTGAATGCACTGGCGTCTGTGGTGAAAAGCCAGAACCGAATTTCGATCACTTGTGGTTTTGGTAAAAGAAACCCCTCTTGAGTATCCAAATTCAGACTGCCTGGGGCTTAAACAATGAGAAAGCATCCTAAATGGTATTTATTCCATTTATTACTAAGTTAGTAACAAAGAAGTGATAAATGCTTTATTCTACCTTTTTAATATACATAGCATATGTGTAGGCCACACATATGTTCTATATAGAGTCTGAATGATCCATTACACTTTTAATTAGTTTTGAATAATCAGTCAATATGGGGATTAGGCCCTTTACTGAAGTTGATAGGCCATTAGAAGTTCTCATGTAATCAGCTTTTTTCTTTCAATAGCGTAATAAAGAGCATATCATGTCAATGTATTCCCAGATCCATAATCCATGTGTAAGGAAATGTAAAGCAGCTATTTGCATACTAATGAGAACTTTGACACAACATGATTGATATGATTTTAAAACAAATCTCTCACCATAGACCCTCCCATGAGTTGAAACTACTGTTAGACATTTCAGAACATGCTGTTCAGGAGGTGAAGGTTTAAGAGTTTTATTGATTTACAACATTGGAAATGGCTTTCTATTACTTTGATCAGCTCTTTCATGCAACATACTCCAAGTTCGCAGGGATGGAGGATGGAAGTACGCTTTGATCACTGAGCCCCTTTAGTGAGTAAAACTGGTGGGAAAAATGTAGAAATGCTTTGTATTAATCATTTGACTTAAATTCCACCACATATCTAATGAAACACCTCTCGTGGCTGCAGGCCCCAGAAAATTGAGGTGTCCTAAAACAGGCTCTAGGCTCTACCTCACCCATGACAGTGTTATATTTGATCCTCAGAGGGAGTTATTTAAAGTTAGCCACAAAGTTTGAAGCCATATTTAGACGATGAACATGCTGAGAAGTCTGCTGGAAAAGAGAAGTAACATCCAGGGTCAAATAAGTGTTGTTTGCACAAAATCGCTTTTCATTTTTGAAATTGTGTTGCACACCTTGCCTGGTGTATTTTTAAGTATATGTAAGGATAAGTCCTTTGAAGTTTGAGGAAATCATACTGTGATATTGAAGTGATTTTGAAAATTAGCACATTGGGCAATTTTATATTTCATTCTCTCTTTTCAACAACAACAAAAAAAGAAACATGAAATTTCTCTCTTTAGTGGCAAAGAAAGCTGGTACAACAAATAAAGGATGCACTTAACAGTGGAGAATTATGGAGAGTGTAATTTTGCTTCATAAACCAGCTAAATGTGTAAGATTTTCTGGCAATCTGACAATTGTTCATCAACAGTATACAAAATGTATACTAAATAAATTGTAACTTTTTACAATAACTAAAAGTTACATTTTGACTAATAGTTTGAATGTAAAACTATTGTTTAAATAAAACTTAAAAAAATAATTTAATTTAATTTAATTTAGAGTAAATAAATATGATTGAAATACAGTAAATTGTAACATTAACATAAACAATTTTTCTTAAATGAAAATGAATAATTTCATGTAATTAATTTCATTTAATCCAGTATAGATGAATACAATTGAAATATGTTGTAAAATCAACATAAAAGTAATAATAATCATAATAAAAAATTAAAACTTAAATATTGTTTTTATCCCAAGTAAATATAACATTCATGTGAGCACATCTTATAAATACGATCATTTTGACATGACTTGAAGGCAGCATTACTCTCTTTTATTCACTATTAATAATTCATATTTAATTGCTATTTATAACTAATGTAATGAGTGTCTTTACGCAGGTGGAACCAGTTGGATCTTGCCATTGTTCTGTTGTCTATTATGGGCATAACACTGGAAGAAATCGAGGTCAACGCTTCCCTTCCCATCAACCCCACCATCATTCGCATTATGAGGGTGCTGCGGATCGCTCGGGGTTTGTATTCTTTGCCTTCTTATCTTCGTACCACCATGGTCCATTTTTCTTCCCTGCAAAAGTTTACACTTCTCAGCGCTCTGCCTGTTAGCCTCAGTAGATCAGACCCGGTTGTGTATGTCACCCTCGGGATCTCTGTTGTTTCACAGACTGCTCAGCACAAGCCGTAGTCTGTTTAGAAAGAGTCCAGATGGCTGTAATGAGAAATTCAGTTCACACAGCCACTCTACTTATTTCTTACACACACACTCACAAGCTTATATGCTCACAACACACACAGTGTGGGAAGCTGGGGTGCTTGTCTACTTGGAACAATTATTCTTCCTCTAATGAAAGAGCTGCTGGGTGAGTCTTTATTGATTATTCCCTCAACAGAGATGGCCAAGCAAACACACCTGCTCAGATGTCTTGTGTTCTCATCAGGTTGTGAGTGTGTGTGTGTGTGTGTGTGTGTGTGTGTACGCATACGCAGCCTATTTCTTCCTGGACTCATTCAGACATTCCCATAATGAAAGTCACAGGCATCATCCACTTATGGCCATGATTGCAATTAACCAAACCTCCACAGCAGGCCTTGTCATCAACATCATTAAAGCTCCGTGTGTGTAGTGCACGACCCCAATAATAACATGCTCTGTGATCTGACCACTGTGAAAATTACATGAGAATTAGTTTCCACTGGCCACATTTAAAGAAAAAGTGCATCCACTGTGTGCGTATTTTTTGCTGTTTTTTCTATTAAAAGGTTGAGTCACAGTTTGAGGTTTTACTATTTTATTTTTTTCTCAAAGGCCACTTTGTCAATATTAGAAGTGTATTTTAGTTTTACTCCTATTTGTAATACATTAAATGAACTGGGGTCAGCATTTTTTATTTTTTATTTTTTGGGAAGAAGTTAGTACTTTAAGCAAATTAAATTGATAAAAAGTAAAAGTAATGATATGTATAATGATTTCTATTTCAAATAATTGCACAACTGTTTTTATCACAGATAGTAAGAAATATTCTTAAGCACCAAATCAGCATATTTAAATGATTTCTGAAGGATCATGTGACACTGAAGACTGGAGTAATGACTGCTTAAAAATTCTGCTATGGCATCACAGGAATAAATTACGTTTTAAAATATATTAAAATATTTTTTTAAATTTTAAAATATTTTGTTTTAAATTGTAATATTTCACATATTTTTCTGTCATCTCACTTAATGTTAATCATTTAAAACATCAATAGTTAAATAAAACCGTTTTAGCAGATCTTTAAAATTAATATTCATTTTCATAATGTACATAATGTTGTGATGCTTACTAATTCACTTGTAGCATTTAAATAGCAGGTTTTGTTTTGTATTTTATTTTTAATTTATAAAAAAAAGTGGTATGATTTTAATACTGACCGTCTTTTGGCCATTACGTGAAAACAATTATTAGCTTATCAGTATCAGTCAGAATTTTAATATCTGTGAATCCCTAGCCAATTCACACTGTACTGACAGACTTAAACTTTGCCTCATACCCTTTCAAATAATTGTTTAATTTTCACAAGTACGCTTGTACAATAGGTGCACTGGTAAACAAAAAGTGAATTTGAAATTGTATTCCTTTTATATTTGTATGTTTGAAATTGTCTTTTCATGTATATATTCAGTAAGCGGTCTCTCCTCTTTTTTCAGTGCTGAAGCTGCTCAAGATGGCCGTGGGAATGCGAGCTCTGCTAGACACTGTGATGCAGGCCCTGCCTCAGGTACTGCACCAAACTTTTGTCTGTCTCATTCATAAAGTTCTGCTCTCCACTCATCCAATGTATCCTGCGCGGCAAGAGAGTATTCCGGGCCCCGTTCGCCATTCTTCTGGGGCCTCTCTGCTCTCCACAGGCCTCATTTACATAGTCAATCTGCCATGAAGAGGCCACAGCAGTGCAGATTGGCTCTGATGGGCTGCTTGGAGAATAGCAGAAATGACAGAAGCCAGAGAAGAAAATCTCCAGCGTGCGCATTCTTTGATAGCATCAGGCTCCACCGCCGCCTGCAGGGTTTTTGATTTGGAAACATGCCACACCACAGGACACACTATTAATTCCAGTCTCTCCTTTAGCACTCCTCATATATGCACTTAGATAATCAGACATGTAATCCTACTTTAACTAATTGTCACTAATTGGATTAGATCATGTTTAGCCGTCACCTGATCTCAGCATCACCTCCTAACGCCCTTTCACTCTGCCGCTGTGACTTTTACACAGTTTGTTCTTTTGTATTCAAGTTGCTTTTTGTGGTTCTGGGCTATTGATCTACTCTTCCACAATTTGTGAGAGGTGATCCGGTACAGTATTCTGAGATATCCTGCCAGATTGTGTCAGCTTGATGCCCGTGTCTTGAATCACTGTGAATCCAGACAGTGAAGAGTGCACTTAAGAGAGATTAGGGTGGGAAAATAGCCAGACTTAAAAAAAGAAATGTCAGCGCAATCAGATTTGTCAGCACATCTAATCTGATTCTTTTTATTCCTTTCCGTTTTCCTCAAAATCATGCCTGATCTAGTCATTTGTGATCACTCTGCATGATTGTTTTGCATGATTCTTCTCCTAATCCAGCCGGGTGTAGGTAGGTTTTTCCTGTTATGCAGTAGCACATGAATATTACTGTGTTTCTAGATATCAGGGTATACTAGAACAAGGTTCAGGCACTTAAAATATATAAATGCATTATTACTATTATTATTATATTTTACACAATGGCAATAATTTAACAGGATGAACAAAGATCTAAAAGTTAGTCTTATTGTTGCTTATTGAGAGTTACTGTAGCTTACATGAGGGGGTCAATTTGAAATTAATTTGATATACTTAAATTGATTTGTTTATTTTAACTTAAAACATTGTCTTAAAACATTTTGATAATATCCTACTTTCTGTAATTTTATATAACAGAATTTTATATTTTGTAGGTCAGCAAACCAACTTTTACCAAAAAACATCACTGAATCATGTTAAATTATATACAACAATATTCCCAATACATGTTTTTGGGGGGGGGGGGAGAAAAAATGGCATAGTTATTAATAAATAATAAATAAATTCAATAAACTAAAAACATTTTCTTAATAAAAAAAAATCTCTTAAAGTGATGTGGAAAACATGGCAACATTCACTCAAATCAATGTAGTGAAATTAATAAAAATTCACACCTATGTTTAATATATTGTGATGAATGAAAATAAATATGATTTCCATTTTTTTTAATTAATTATTATAATTTATCCAATATATTATGA
Source organism: Sinocyclocheilus grahami (assembly GCF_001515645.1). Classification (NCBI taxonomy): domain Eukaryota; kingdom Metazoa; phylum Chordata; class Actinopteri; order Cypriniformes; family Cyprinidae; genus Sinocyclocheilus; species Sinocyclocheilus grahami. The sequence continues at coordinate 1,455,318 of NW_015505636.1, forward strand.
CATATGATCGTGGCATGAAAATGTCCTGCATATTGACCCAGGGCTGAATAGATTTCAGGTTTTCTAATTAGTATATGACGATTTTATTTTTGGGCCCCTGACACTTCTTATTGATTGAAAGAAAGAGGGAATGGGATCAAAAACAAGATGCCAGATTTGTCCTCTATGAACATGTCTGGAGCACATGCCTAACTACTGCTACAGTAAGCAACAACTTCGGCATAGTTTGAGTTTTAAGTTTACAAACCTGGCAAGCTCTAATCAGGTGGAACACAGCTGTCATCTTCTTACTTCATGACTCTCTCTTATTGGCTCCTCACAGGTGGCATTTCTAGGTCTGCCCTGTCATTTTCCTTTGTGCTCCATGACAAACTCTCCTGGCTTTCTCTCTCTCTCTCTCTCTCTCTCTCTCTCTCTCTCTCTCTCTCTCTCTCTCTCTCTTCCTCTCTACCCGGG